>NC_047507.1:23034111-23175260 GCF_902827115.2 Pseudochaenichthys georgianus | reverse complement strand
TGATATGAATGGTAATCTGATGGCAAGATCAATTCTTCATCAAATCGAATGTACGAGGAACTGTTCAATGATGTTCTTCAGCAAAAATGAAGGTATGATTTGAAAAAAAAGCCATGACACATTCTGTAGTAAGGTGGCATTATTCAGCCAGCATTCATTTCAGTTTGTACTCACAAAAAATGGATCAACCAAATGTATTGGCTGTTGCATAATTCCAGGCTGAAATCTGAGTCTGAGGCATCAACAGAGTGTAAATACCTTTCTCCTTAAGCTAGCTCTGTGACTACATGTCACATTTGCACAGATTAAAATAGTTAGGGAAGAAAAGCAGAGCAATGAGAGGTAAGGATTATGAATGAATCAGTATGGGACCCGTAGTATCGAAGAGGATTAATGGAGGCATTACAATTCAGTCTAGACTAGTTACAGCAGGGTCAGCCTTTTCAAATATATTCTAAAAAATGTGCAATTCAAAATGCATTCCTGTATTTTCCCTGAATCATGTCTTTATTGAATATTTTCATGAAGAAACTTGGATTCCTGTCAAGCCACAAGCCTGATATCAGACATAATCTTCTACACAAGGTGTGATAGCATCAGGTTGGATCTGTGTTTGATGTTGATCTTAGATTTCTTTTCCTCTGCTCCAGTCGTGTCCCGGTTGCCATGACTGAGGTGTGCAGGTCTGGCTGATTGCAGGTGCCACTGCGCTGAAGTTGCTGTCCCAATGAGCAAGGCAGCCAACCCACAGAAACGCACCACCTACCTCATCTCCCTCACTCTGGTGAAGGTTGAGGCTGTGCCAGAGGATGTAGAAGGGAACCAGAGGGAGGCTCCCAGAGGGGGAAGGGAGCCCTAAGAAAGAGGAGGAGCAGGAGGAGGAGGTGAGCAATGCCCCTGAACGGGAGGAAGAACCCGTGTGCATACAAGTGGGGGAAGAGGAGAGCACACAGGGGGGAGAAGAGGTGGAACAGGTGCAGCATGTCAAATATGGCAGTCCCATCGAGAACTGGGGAAGGCTTGAGAGGAGGGAACCTCAGAGAGACATGGTATCAGTCGGTAAAAGCAGAGACACTTCTTTTGTACATCCACCTATTAGGCAAATGGTCAAAGTGTATGGAGGGACTACCTCTGAGGGAACAGTGCGCAGAGAGGGTCCCCGCTCAGAGGCCATGCGCCCTAAAACTGAACTCTACAGAGAGCCCCCCAATCTGTTCCTGAAGGGGGAAAATGGAGCAGACCTGAGCAGTCGCTCTCGTTGCAGCCTCCCTTTTTCCATCCCGCCGCAGGTCAGCCAGCGTCCTGAGGTCCTGATGAGGTCACATGCAGGAGGAAACTCTGCTGGGTGGAGGGAACTCAGAGAAGCCAACGCAGGCCTGTATCACTCTGCTAGGACTTTGGATCGGAGGGATAACCGGTTCGGGGACCAGTCTCCTCTAATGGCAGCTACAACTCTGGGGCCTTACAGGGCGTCCTGGGCTGACAGCGACGGGAGGGGCACGCTGATCCGCCCCGGAGCCCCTGTCAGCGGGGGGTTTTCAGGCATCATGGCCAGGGACAGTCCTCAGGGGGAGAGGTTTAAAACAGTGTCTGTTTCCCTGCCTGCATCTGTAGCCCCCGACATGTCCAGGCTTCAGAGGAAAGGTCCGAGTCGCACCGTGGACAACAGCGACCTGCACTCCCCTCTGAGGACCTGAAAAGGGGGAAGGAGGGCCAGGGAGGGACAATCCAGCGCGCTCCTCCGAAAGACCGAAAGATGCTCAAGTTCATAAGTGGCATTTTCACTAAAAGTACAGCGGCAGCCAGCGTCAGCACCACACCCCCCCTCTATCCAGCTGTGGAGAGGGGCTCCAGTGAGGAAGAAGGTAAGGCCACCTCATGCATTCAAAGTACTCAGAGTATGTATCTTTTTTGATAGGCTTTACATTTAGATACAATATTTCTGTTCACATAATGTCATACATTTCTTCTTATGCTAATGAGCCCCACAGTGCTGCACTTATCAAAATACAGAGGGGAGTAATATCAATAAGGGAAAGTGAACCAACAGGTGACTAAAAACAGCCACATCTGATGTTTTGCTTCCCCCATCGGTGCTCCTTTCGCTTAAAATTAAGTTACCATTATATAGACCTAGATCATTTTTATTTAATGCGATTACACAGGATCACATATTCATTGGAGTCACACCCCCCAATCGTGTACATTTTTACTTAAGCAGAAACATTCTTAGTTTCCCTCTACTCAAATGTGATGATTTGCTGCTTGTTTGGACTTATATGATCATTCTCAGTATGTTCAGGGGCATTGCACTTTTGGGTTAAGCTACTTGAATACATCACATTGGATTAAAATAATTGTCATGGGCATTTTCTGACTTTTCAGACCAAAGAAATCAATTACTTGAATCCTCACAGGACCTGGTTATGACAATAATCGTAGCAGCCCGATTGACCACTAGATTTAAAAAATGTTTATCTTAATGTCAAGTTAACCAGCTTCCTTTATAAAAAAAGATCTATTTTCAAAAGAAAACAACACCTGTAACTATAACATAACTGCTAAAAAGAGTATGAAGAATATACAACTAAACTACAACCAGCAATAAAAAACACTTTAAATGTATTCATGTTGATGACTAAGAACAGATTCTTCTTTATCTGCTTCACTGCACATTTTAATAGTAAAACATTTGGTAACTACAGATGTTAAAAAGCTTTCTGCATACGTTTTCAATAATGTACTCAATGTTTTAGATAGAGTTATTCCCCAAACCCTGACTCTCAAACAATTAGACATGAGTTCAGTCTTGTCAAAACGACGACAACACTTCATGAAATATTGTCATCAAATGAAGGAAATGATGCTACTTTATCAATCTTAATCGTATTGATATATTCTAAAGAAAATCATCGTTGACAGAGAGTGTGGTATTAGAGTAAGCTCTGAATAATTTGTCAGGAGTAAGTGGGACATGAATAATTAAGGTTGGGGATACACAGAGCTGTGTTCATCGGAGGAGCGAGGAGAGCGGGAACCTGCTACTTCCTGCTCTGTGCGTGGAGTTAATCAGCATTCAAATGGAGCCCATTCATTCGCCGACGCTGTGTTTAAGTGTTGGAAGCGGCATAATCAACATTGTGTCATGTTGAACCTATAATTTCCCCATGTTGTGTCAGTATCCTAATGATATACAAACATAATTGATTTAATTAAGAAAATGTAATTTTCAAGGCGTTTTTTAGTATTTTAGCACCATGTGTACACAGGTGGACATCGTGTCTCTTTGCCTCTCGCACACGTCTCTGTATCCAAGAGAGACCAGTTATTGTATAGAGACCCGGGCTGGAGGCTTCTGGAAAATGGAGTTGCCATGGCAACAGCAAGCCGTGAGAGATGCTATTTGGTCTGTGATGTGACGCTGTTGATGGAGGAAGGGGGGTTGGTGGGTATGGGGGTCGCCCAAAGAAGGGGATGAGGGAGAGTCGAGGGGTTTAAACTTGGAATCTGTGTCCTCAGAGAGCAGAGGCTCCGCCCAAGCTGAACGTGACCCAGCAGAGTGAGCGTGTTTCTGGGTGTGTGTGTATAGGTGTGTGTGTGTGTGTGTTTTGAACCGTGGGGGTCCCTTTGAACATGGTTTCTGCATTGATTTACATCTGTAGCCAGTGATATTCAGAGAGTGTGAACAGTATGTGTTTACCTGCAGGTGTCCACACTGGTAGTCATTTATCTATCTCTGTTTTGCCACATACTGCATCTGCAGATGTCCTTCAAGAGAGTGTGTGTGTGTGTGTGTGTGTGTGTGTGTGTGTGTGTGTGTGTGTGTGGTGTGTGTGTGTGTGTGTGGTGTGGTGTGTTTGTGTGTGTGTGGGTGTGTGTGTGTGTGGTGGTGTGTGTGGTGTGTTTGTGTGTGTGTGTGTGGTGTGTGTGTGGGTGTGTGTGTGTGTGTGTGTGTGTGTGTGTGTGGTGTGTTTTATTGCATGTTCATTCACGGAGTAAGAGCCAAGGCAATCAAACCAAAAGGTTTAGTTCAGGGGTGTCAAACTCAAGGCCCGGGGGCCAAATCCGGCCTGCGACCTCATTTTATGTGGCCCGCAAGAGCTTGCAAAGAATACAATATACAATACAAGAGGTGTAATTGTTGAATATTTGCTTTCAATTATTTGTCCTAGACTTCTGCTTTCAGACGTAGTTATTTAGGAAGATTTGACCAGAACTGATAATAATCCAATGCAGGGCAACAATGTAATATAATACATTATTTAATATATATTATATATTATATATTTACATATGTATATTTTATATATAATTAAAATTACAACCGGCCCTTTGAGTGCAACCATAATGCTGATGTGGCCTAGGATGAAATTGAGTTTGACACCCCTGGTTTAGTTGAAGTTCTGTACAAAAATATCCTCAGCAAGTTATTGATTGAACTAAACCTTTGAAATTGCGGTTTGTCAGTAGTGGAAAGCATGATACATATATATTCATTAAAAATAGATACTCTAGTTTTAAAAATAATTTCAATTAACATTTTCTTGACACCAGTGGATGTATCTACATTATCCAAATGGAGGTACAGTACTCCATCATAATATATCATATATAGTTTATAGAACAGATACCCATGACCTAACAGTTAAATAAGAGTAAAAGTTAGGATTAGGATACATTTGATCAGTTGCTGTAGTGACGTACCTCCACACAATGACATTAGTAAAAACTGAACAAATGGAGGTAACTGTAATGACTGTGTCATTTCATTTGGCCTTGTTTCTTATTTGAGTATATTTTGCGCCAAATCTGATAATTTACTGAACCCACTGCAACACAAGAAACCTGCACAGCTGGGGGATCATTCTAAGCAGATTGAGGAGATGAAGTAGATATATATTTAGTCATAATCTCACAACCTATTTCTCATCATGACACTTGGAATACAATGTTCAATTTTTATATTAACACTTAGTCATAATGGTGTTCCTATTAGTAAAAGCAAAGCCAATAAAACCAACACAAGCACAGATAACCCTAATACATCGTTAGTGTTACATTTCAAATACGATGCATCGTGGTGCATTGGTTTTTCACAGGGAGATATGAAATCAAATTAGCACTTATTTCTGTTTAAATTATAGCTTTTGACTTCATGGGGTTGATTTATATCTTAATAATATTAATAAATAAGTGATTCAATTCGGTGAAATGTCTGATGCAATACAAAAGCGTATGAAAAAGGACAGAGCAATGAGTTTGTTTTTCTCTGGAGAAGCTGACGCCTGCCGCAGTCTGAAATCATGCTCTGTAACTAGATGAAGTCCACTTGGCAGCAGTTATCCTCTATCATTTCTAAACAGCCATTTCATATTAATCTGATACTAAATAAAGTTGCACATAAAGAAACCTAAACCACAACTTTGTTAATTAAGTTTGAAAACATCCATCCAAAAGTCTTTTGGTCCCAGCTTCAGGCTTAAAGACGTATTTTCTTTAAAAAAACTCTGTTGCAATAATTTCACTTGTGCTGTTTTAGACACTTTGATCAATATCACATACTGGATTCGGCACATTGCGTGGACTTGCAGGTCTCTGGCTGACTCAATCAAAGAGGCCCAAACTCCTGTATCAAAACATGCCTGATGTGTTTAACTTTTTTAATGCAAATCTTTTAATTTCTCCCTGAAACGGCAGAGCACCACGTGAGATAATCCGTCTTGTTTCACTAGACACTTACTTATATAAAATTCATTGGGATGTGGGAAACTGCCCTGGGAACAAAATGAATTATCTCACTACGGTCTTTCTTTCTTTTACAAAGAAAAAAAACAAGAAATATAGATTTTCAAAGGAGGCTGAGTAAAACTATGAGCTACTTGTTATTTTGCAGTGTAACCCTACTATAAGGTCACACAGTATTGCGTATATAGCAATGTTTTAGCAAACTTAAGATATCTGGCATGCTCACTAACTCCTTTGGACTTGCACAGTTTTACACTTGATTGCATCTTTTGGTGCTCACTCACTGTGACTGGGTGGGAGCTGCAGCCTCCCTGCACCCAGGGGGGGGGGGGGAGAACTCTGATTCTGCTCACTGTACTGCGTCGACACAGGCACTCAGAAAAAACTCATTTTAAGGATGGAAGTAGGCTTTCCTCTTTTCTAACTTAGCCAGAAGTAAGAAGCAGTTCGTACTGTAACTACTAGCATATTTTTGGTAGATTTACAATTAGCTTAGCTTAGCACAAAGGTGTGGGAGCAGGGTTAGCCTTGTTAGCTTTTTTAAACCAGCCACCAGAGGTAATCTCCTTATTGTGAAAAGTTTACACATTTTCTTGAATCACTAAACACCGGGTGACTCATGTATTTGGTACTGACTGGATGCTAATAACACACACCATGTAAATACGACAGTTTTGGAGTTTCTAAATGTATTTGTGTTGCTGTTAGTGGAGGCTAACCAATTGTATTACCTATTTAAGGCAGGACATAAAGAACAACCTGTATGAAACACTCATCAGACATTTTCAAATAGTTCGTTATCTTGCTCAGAATTGAAAAAGATATTAGGTAGACAAAAATGGACGTTGTGTTTTTAGCCCAGCTTAGCACAAAGAGTCGAATAGCAAGGGGGAACTGTTAAACTAAATGTTAGCCCTGCATCAAATACCTTACATATTTAGAAAGCAAAAACAATATGTATACCTAATGAATCCCCTCTCCTTCTCTTCTGCTGTATTATTTCCTCCTTCAGCTGCATGTACCAGCAGTCAAGAATGGACCATGAGCCAAACTATACAAGAGCTTCAATCTGGTAAGCATCAGATATAGTGTACCTTTACAAGCTGATGGATGGGATTCATCACTAAACTAATATTTTCTCTCCCCTATCTGTATGTGTTTGTGCTCTAAAGGGTGTTTTGGAGGTCTGTGCAGTGGGAAGTCCGCTCTTGTCCACAGACATATGACTTGCAGTTACCTTCAGATGGAGAACACTGAGGTTGGTTGTCACATGTCCTCATCTACAACCATGATGTGTGTTCTCTATGACAATGGAGCTTATACCGGCAGCTACATGTCATTTAGATGATCCATTAATGTTATCAGTTTGACATGTTAGTATACAAAGTCAAACTGTATTCACACTTTTGTATTTTCAGGGCGCCAGTGCAGTAAGGACGTCCTGGTTGATGGACAGAGGCCACTTGATGATATTCAGAGAAGAGACAGAACTCCCAGATGCTCAGGTGGGTTTGACCTTGGACAACTCAATTTGAACTTGATGTAATTTATCTCTTGGGTACTTTAATGCTCTTGTTCTTCTCCTCTCTTCTCTCCAGTTTGCATGTTGGGTGGATGCAGTAATCTTGGTCTTCAGTTTGGAAAATGAGGCCAGCTTCCAGGAAGTTTACAGAATCTACCACCAGCTCGCTATGCACCGGCCCGTCTCTGAGATAGCTTTCATCGTAGTCGGTACTCAGGGTAAGACACTCGCCTTTTAATTCAATTTGGGGTGGTATTGGCAATACCTGTGATATCCAAATTACAAAATATTGATTGTTATTCATACAAATATGATAATATCGTCTTAACAGTCCAGCGCCTCTTTATTAATGTCAGTTTCTTCCTGTTCTTGGTTTGTCTCCTTTATGCAAAGCATCCCACACAAACACATGTAATTAATTACATGTACAAGATGACTGATAGCATTTTTCTTTTATTATTTTCTATAGATGTCGCACTAATACCTTTATCTTGAATTGTTGTGGCCACGATACTAGTGACATAAAAATCAGATATTATATTTATTATTTGTGCTTTTTCTAGATAAAATCAGCAGCACCAACCCCAGAGTCATCGATGATGCCAGGGCCAGACAGCTCTGCTCTGATGTGCGGCGTTGCACGTACTATGAAACCTGTGCGACGTACGGCCTCAATGTCAACAGAGTCTTCACTGATGGTATGTGAGCAAACCTGAGCTTTGAGGATTCTGCCATAGAAGATGCAGATATATGAAGATTGTGTGTCAATTGTATTTGTTCCACAGCTGCTCAGAAGATCATGGCAGCTAAGAAGCAAGCTGCCCTCCTGGCTTCCTGTAAATCTCTCCCTAACTCTCCCAGTCACTCCGGAGGCTCCACCCCAGTGTCGGGGGTCTTCCCAGGACAGGTTAGACCACCATCTGTTCACTGATCATTGACATATATCTTGTTTTATTGGTTGAATTGCATATTTGAGTCTTGCTGTCAGGCCCTTTTTAAAGGCAGTCAGCATACTGTTGTATCAAACTCAATTAAATATGATTTCATCATCCCCACCCCCTCCTCCTTTCCTCTCTCCTCTCTTTAGGCCAGTAATGGTGGTCAGAGCAGTGACTACTCCTCATCACTTCCCTCCACTCCCGTGATCAGTCATAAAGAGATTGGAAAAACTTTGAGAGGCGAAAAGCAGGACAGTGCCACGCCTGGATCCGTCCGCAGTGCCACTCGGAGACGCACCCCCAGATTTGCGGTACATAAAGGGAATGTTTTTTGAGGGGCCCAAGGAGCAGTCTACTTCATTTCCCTCTTTATTGATTTTCCTTTCATTTCTCGAAACAACTACACATTGTTTGCCATTTAGCCATGTTTGAAACTAAACATGTTTGAAACACATTTAAAAATATCAAATTATATATTGATAAAGTTATTCAGAATGATGAAATGTACCTTTTATTAAGAAGAATTACACAAACCTGGATCAATGTGGTGCTGAATGATGATTCAATATTAATGTTAAGTCTGTGGCCACTATTAGTTTTGGGGTTTTTTGTAGTCTCTTGCTTTAAAACTACTGTAGGGTGTATTACCTGATATGTATAAGCTCATTCGCACAAGTGATGGCTGAATGGCTCTAATATTTAATCAGTTTCTTTAATTATCACATTTGGAAGAAAGGTTACGCAGTCAGCAGAAAATCCAAATACTTCTTATGGATTTTTAACAAAATGCAGAGCAATTCATAACAAAAACGTCCATAATTCATGAGCCCTTTATTGTATTCTTTAACAAAGTGCCCCATTCACGCCTCAGTTATTGCTCCTCTTGTACTTTGTCTAGGGTCGGAGAGGCAGTGACTCAAACAGAAGGAGTGCAGAGTGTAAGGGAGATCTGGGCAGTGGACGCTTCATTCCCATCAAACAGGTAGGACACAGATTTGCATTTGATGAAAAAACAAATATGATATATCTAATGACCCTCGGCAGCTGACATCGCACCAGCAGTCATTTCAAATCAAATATTTGAAAGCAGTTTTATCATGTGGAGCGGTGAGGTGTTGTGATCTCCCATATTGGCCTGATGAATAGCAAAGTTGCTGTTTTTGGCAGGCAGCAGTCGACACGCTGCCGAAATGTGAGAGATGAACACACAAGACGTTTGCAATAAATTCTCACTCTTCCATTTTTTTCACCTCCATCAGGGCATCTTGCTGAAGCGCAGCGGGAACTCGCTCAACAAAGAGTGGAAGAAGAAGTATGTCACGCTGTCCAACGACGGCATACTGTCCTATCACTCCAGTGTCAATGTGAGTCAGAGGGTTGACGGAGCTCAAAAGGATTGGTTCATGCTGAAAGCACCACTGACAGCTAGTGGTTGATGTGTAATGGCTGGTGTTTGCTTGGCAGGACTACATGCTGAACGCCCCCGGGAAGGAGATGGACCTGCTGCGCGTCACAGTGAAGGTGCCAGGGAAACGGCCGCCTCGTGCTGTACCTGCCGGGGGGCTTCCAGTCGGGCTCAATGGACGCGTCAAAGATGTGCCGGGTCCAGAGGGTCTCAGCCCAGGTAAACAAATATACCTACATATATACATCATATATTCTTTAGATGCCTTTTAAAGTATACACTCAACTGATTCCTTTACCCAAATCAATGTACATGCATGAATCGATATGAAAAGATGTTGTTTACTATGAGAGGATTAATAGAACTATACTTTGCTTGAATAGCAGTGGCTCTACACACTGGCCCTTTGCTCTGTGAAGCTGGGCTCTATAGACATGTTTTCGATGTTCTAGTCACAAATCAAAACTCACCTCTTCAGAACTACTTCTAAAGGGGCCCTATTATGCTCAATTGTAGGGTCATATTTGTATTTAGTGTTATTACAGTGACCTGTTTACATGCTTTTATGTTCAAAACGGTCTTTATTATTTTCATACTGCCTGTGCTGCATCACCTCTTTTCACCCTCTGTCTGAAACTAGAGCCCAGTCTGCACTGATTGGTTAGCTGGCCGGCTCTGTTGTGATTTGTCAACCGCTTAGAGATGTCCCGCCCCTTAGCCTATCACATACAATGTGTTGGAGCACTAGCCAATAGAAGTGCAAGCTACATAGTGATGTCATTATGTTACTGAAGTAAACAAAGGAGTCAAATCAAGGCTTTTCAGGCAGGGGGGAGTGTGTAGGAGAGAAACCCTGTTGGCATGTACATGCACACAAACCCTTATAACATGCTACAGGAAAGGGAAAACCCCAAAAAGCATAATAGGGCCTCTTTAGTGTTTAATTAATGTATTGTTTTGTTGTTTTAATGATGTTTTATGATTTTGACCCAGTAAAGTGTCTTTGAGAACCTTAAAAGGCGCTCTATATATAACATTTATTGTTATTATTATAGCGTTGTAAGAGAAATGTGGAACCTCCTGACCCTGCATAGTAATGAGCGTTTGGGGAAAAGCAGCCAACACAAATACATAAATCCCCTGATCAGTGGATTGTTAAGACGTTGTTTGTGAAGAGGGGTAAAGCTTCTCTGGAGAGGAAAAATGTTGCAAGGGAATGCTAAAGCTTTTATCTCAGTTCATTTATTTGATTCTAGCAGCTCTGTTTTACATTTGATGTTTGTGTAAGTTTGTGTTACTTTATTAAGTGCATGCTTGCTTTCATCCTTGCAGTCCCTGTGAGCGCCAGCAGCCTCCTGCAAGTGGAGGAGATGGAAGGACTCGGTGGTGCACTGTTCCTGAGGAGCAACAGAGGCGTGCAGCGGTGTCCCTCCACACTGTCTAACAACGCTCAAAGTGTTGGTGAGTAAGGAACCTTTCTGTGCATATATTTAGTCTAACCAACATGCATTGGATACATTTGTTTTTGTGTGTGTAATGGGGTTGGCAGACTCTGCAGTAGAGGGTGTGTCCAGCTCCTCCTCCACCAAAGACGTAGGCTCCTCCTCCCCGCTGACGGACAGGAAGAAGCATCGCAGGAAGAAGAGCATTAACCAGAAAGGAGACGCAACCATTGGCCCAGCAGATGGTAAACCCTTTTTTTCAGCATTTAGCAAAACAAAAAACATGCTGTGATCATTTCAGTATGACTTTAGTTGTCTGAATAGTAATAGCAGTTATCGATTACTTAAAATGGGATACTTTCAACAACTAACTTTTAATATTTCCTGTTTTCTTTCCTCTCATACAGCCAAGCGCAAAATGTGGAAACTGAAAAGCTTTGGTAGCTTAAGAAACGTAAGCAAGACAGGTAATGTTGATCTGTCACGTTGCATCTTTTGCACTCAGTCAGACCCTCTGAACACTGTCAGTTTGTCAAGCTTTTGTCAACATAACAAATATTTTAACTACATGTATTTCAATTTGAGAATGTGGTTATAATTGTACACTTCACTAACGCTTATGCCTAATATTGACCAGACAATATATCTACTTCAGAATGACATTTCAAAAACAGAATACCTGCTGAAAAATGTCTTGCTTCTATGTTTGTGTTTCTCTGTGTCAGATGAGGATAACTTTGACTTCCTCATCGTGTCGAGCACCGGCCAGACGTGGCACTTTGAAGCTCAGAGTGTGGAGGAAAGGGACTCCTGGGTCGCAGCCATCGAGAGTCAGATCCTGGCAAGCCTGCAGCTGTGTGAGAGCAGCAAAAACAAGGCAAGAATGAAAGAAAAAGGCAGCAATAGTTTAATGGACGAATAAGGTCAGTATTAGGAATAGTTTCACATTTGATGCAGTCACAAAGCAGGTAGAAGCCCTAAAGGCCCTGTCACACTGTCCCGAAATTGACACCCGATGGACACACGAATATGGAATTGTGAATTTCGCACGAAGATGGCCCCGAACCACACACGAAGGCAACATTTGCATTACATTTAAGACATACAACTGCAATGAAAGTACCAAAAACAATTATGTTACAGTACTATGATACTGTACTGATATCTTCAGACTTTGTTCTTTACTTTATCCGTCTTTATATGTAGAAAATATTACGTTTTCTCCGTAATGTTGTTTCCATAACAACAACAATTTCCTGTCAACTGTCCTTCAAAATAATATATTATATCCTTTTTAGTTTCACAGAACACAAATTGGGTTATTTACATAATATGTTTACATGATTTTGTTGTGCAATAAAACAACCCAATGGACACACGATAAAGGAAATGTTCAAATTCGGCTGTGATCGTAGCAACATCGGGCTGTTCGTGAGGGCATCTTAAGCCTTCGTATGACCGCCGGTGGAGTTTCTCAGGCACCGGCAGCAACTTCGTGAGCGGAGGCAAAATCTTTGGCATGCCAAAAAATTGCCGAAGGACCTTGCGAAGGTTCATTTTCGTGTTGAATTCGTGTGTCAATTTTGCCCTTCGTAAGGCCATCGTGAGGGCATCTTGTTATCATCGGTGCCATCGGGCATTCGCCCCGATCAGAGTGAGGCACAAGATGGCTTAGATGCCCTCACGAATGGCCCGATGTTGCTACGATCACAGCTGAATTTGAACATTTCCTTTATCGTGTGTCCATCGGGTGTCAATTTCGGGACAGTGTGACAGGGCCTTTAAGCAGTTACAATGTCATTTTGGTACAGCATAATGTTCACCTTTATTAGTATTATGTGGCCTCAAATGCTCCTGCTTGAACCAACGCGGGCAGAGCAATACACCCGGGGTTATAGTTATGCAGATTAGCTGCTGGAGCGCAATACTGCATGGTACCCATTATGTCATGAAATAGTGTCTCCATTTTCCTCTGCTCAGACCACCTCTTAAAGCAAACAATTATTTAGCAGAGACACACACAAATTATATTAGTTTATGAGTGTAGTTTATTCCACACAATTATTATAAAACATAACATGTACACTTTATACAAAACATATCAATATGTAATATATATTACATTGTACATATATCCTATAAGCGCTCATCTTTTCACTCCATGAAATGTAAATTCATATTTAAAAGCGACATTATCTGCCCTTGGAAGAACAAGAGGGTTGTATAATCCTTTCTGTGTACTTGCACCCTGGGGCTCCTGGATAAGAACAGTTTTCTCACAGGAGAAGCTGGCCCTGGAAACTCTTACTGCTTCTAATTTTAAAAAGGGATGAGGGCAGCTCATTTGATTGTCCATTACCAAAACCCACATCATTTCCTTGAGTGTTTGTGGCAAACTAACAGTCCTGTCTACTAATGGACTGTGCTGGTTTCTGTTCCTGTGTGGGGAGTAAGTCCTTGTTTGGGATTAGATCATCTCTAAATATGATAATTGCCACTAAGATAATTGTTCTGCTAATTATTGCGCAAACCAAATGTTGCATTACTTTATTCATGTTATAGGGATTGTATGTCCTAGGAGGCCAACACCACTCATTGTAATGCTTTTAATGGTCATGATAATGATGATAGCCATCTAGCGCCACTTTTCTCATTGTTAATAATTAGAGCAGTTATCAGAGCTTGTTTAACAGCAGGTTAGTTTGCTGATGTTTCTCTCATTTAAAACATACACTGTTTGGTTTCCCCAGGCCCGCAGGAACAGCCTGAGCGAAGCAGTGGTTCTGCAGGCGATCCGCAACGCAAAGGGGAACAACTTCTGTGTGGACTGTGATGCTCCAAGTTGGTACCACACATCAACAGCTTTTCTCCTCTTTGTATGCATTTGTATCTCTCTGCTTTTGGTCTTTCCACCGGCTGACACTTACTGTATTTTAAAATACAGTATGTGAGAAAAATGAATTACTATGTAGAGTAGTTAACATGCAATTAACACTGAAACGGTGAGAGAATCCCAAATTATCCCAGTGCTCGTTTGTGTACCATCACTCTTAGGCACAATCTCAGTCTGAGTCGTGTGTGTGTGTGTGTGTGTGTGTGTGTGTGTGTGTGTGTGTGTGTGTGTGTGTGTGTGTGTGTGTGTGTGTGTGTGTGTGTGTGTGTGTGTGTGTGTGTGTGTGTGTGTGTGTGTGTGTGTGTGTGTGTGTGTGTGTGTGTGTGTGTGTGTGTGTGTGTGTGTGTGTGTGTGTCATGTGCGTGCGCGCTGTTTTATTGTGTGAATTTGCTGACTTATTTATTAGGGAAAGAGATGGAAGTCATCACCTAAATGCCTAACTAAAATTGAACCAAGTTCTCATCCAAGCCTTTAAATAATAAATAAAAGTATGTGCCTCTGGAGGGAAACATGTTATATTGAGAACTGTACATAATAATGATAAATAGGAAGCGACATACACACATTTTCAAGAATATTCTTGAAAATGAATAGAATTAATGTTTATGCAAAGTGTCATTAATATACACTGTATTTAGAATCTGGATCTCAATATGAATAAACCAAACAAAAATAGATCAAATACTGAATATTCCTCCCAGTTTGAAGTGCCAATGTTTCTGGGGAATATTATGTTTGGCACATTGGCCTCAGATTAAACAGCCCTGCTTTAAAACCTGTCCAAATAGGATTTCACACAACTTCTGTCATTTTCATGGGAAGACTTGGCAAAACTGGCATACTTAAATGTCACACAGCAAATTAAATGGTAGAAATCTGTCAACAAAATCAACATAGTTCAGTTTCAAATAAACTAGCGACTTCATTTGTTGTTTGCACCCTTTTTTCTCTAAGATCCAACCTGGGCCAGTCTGAATCTGGGCGCTCTCATATGCATCGAGTGTTCAGGGATCCACAGAAACTTAGGAACCCACCTGTCGCGTGTTCGCTCGTTGGATCTCGATGATCTTCCACGAGAGCTCACGCTGGTTCTCAGTGCCATCGGTAACCACATGGTCAACAGTGTATGGGAGGGGCGCACGCTAGGCCGTAAACCAGCTCCTGATGCTTCACGGTAAACACCATCATGTCATGTGACTAAACACTGCTCTAGCTAAATGTTGTGTTTTGGTATGAGCTGCAATCTTAGAAATAGTGTCATGTAAGTTGTATGTTAAGTTTCACTAGAGCGATATTTTGTTGTCATTCTTGTACTTAAGAAAGACAAGAAATGTATTTCACTGAATATTCATTATTTCTCTTTGCTTTCTTTGCTTGTTTAGTGAGGAACGGGAGTCGTGGATCAGGGCCAAATATGAGCAGAAACTGTTTGTGGCGCCGTTGCCCCCTCCCACTCCTGGCGAGGGCCCAGACATTACACTATCTGGCCGTCTCCTGCTGGCAGTGATGGAGCACAATCTCCCCAAGCTGCTGCTCCTGTTGGCCCACTGCTGTAAGGAGGATATTAACGCTCCTCTCAGCCTGGCGCTCTCCTGCAGGTCGCTGCTAGCGCTGCGGCTGCCCGCCTCTGCCCTGCATGCTGCCTGTCAGCAGGCTGATGTGGTAATGACGCAGCTTCTTCTTTGGGTACGTTTTCCTCCTTCTCTTGTTAAAAAAACCTTAGTGGGTGTTCTAATACATACTACTGAAGAAATAGGAACTTAAAGTGTAGTATTGACAAGGTGTGAAATGGTTTTACATTCCTTCTATATGTGAAATATCATGTAGAGTTATGAAAAACTGGCAAGATAATAAATGTTACCCTTCAAGAACCTCTAAGTAAATCCCTCAGCAAAAAAACAAAGCTTTATAACCGATGACTCAGCAGACCGCTCAAGGTGATCTACACGTAGGAGGAAAGGAATTAAAGCTCATTGAGTCACACCATGTTGAGATTATTTAAGACAGGCCTGTCTGGTTGAAGTTGGAATTTATTCCACAGATAAAACTTCCTTAAGGGTATAATATATTTCTTTTGTTGGTTGATGCTTACAAACACTCACATTTAAGTTAACCACAGACAGAGAAAGAGCAGCGTTGGCTGAGCTAACTGTGTGAATGAAGAGATGGAGAGACGTCAACAAGAACACAGCAGCAAATCAGAAAAAATAAAAGCCAAATTCTGATTGTTGCATGGCATATTGTTAAACACAAACAAACACACCCACACCCATTGGGTACCGGATTTTGAATGAAAGCAGTGGAAGCACACCCAGGGGATGGGGGAAGGAGGGGTCATAAAACACAGCGTAATACCAGCCCGTTCTCAATCCAGGTCATCAAACTATTTCTATTTTATTTGTATTAACTAGCACATCTCAAAACATTCTCTTGCACTATTTTATCTGTTTTATTTGTTCTATGTCCTATATATACTCATGTTGCACTGTTGGAGGAGCCTGTGACCTAAGTTTATCAATGCCATATCTCCACTGTAGCTAATGTGCACATGACAATAAAGCCTTGAATCTTGAAGATCTTGAATCAAATACCACTACTTCGTAACATATGGACAGAAAAGGGTGCAGGTGCATCAAAGAGGAATTTTGCTACCTTAAAATGGAATGAGTTGTGTCATTTGCCAGGTGTTACACACCCATGTGGGGCCTAAAAGTAATTTGCTGACACCCCTAAAAGAGAAGGTCCAGGCAGAGGGTCTGTCCATAAATTATGATTGAGAGGGATTACTTTTCAATGAGTTCATTCATTATATATTTTAGGGAAAATGCCGCATATTAAACCTTTAACATTTAGAACATAACATAATCTAATCCATTGATTTCTCTTCTTTATTCGATTGACTGCAGTACGGCTTTGATGTCCGGTACCGGGATGCTCAGGGCCACACCGCTCTGGTTCTGGCTCGCAGTGCTGGCAGCCAGGAGTGTGTCGACATTTTACTGCAGCACGGATGCCCAAATGAACCGGCCTCCTCCTTCACTGTCGCGACGACAGTTGGTTTTACAGCAGCTGCCACACCCAGCTTCCCTGTTGCCATGACGCCGAGCCTGACGGTTGCTACGACACTGAAGATCTCGCACAAGAACAGCGGCGCCAGCTTGAGTTACAGTACCTCTAGAAGAGCAGTGTCGTAAACTGTGTGGTGTGGTCAATGTGTGTGTGTGTGTGTGTGTGTAGTTTGCCCTCATACGGTCCTGTACCTTCACACAGGCCTACAGGACTGATGAACATGTTGCCAGATGTTGCACTTCCTGATGTTTTAAAGGCTGTGTGTGTGTGTGTGTGTGTGTGTGTGTGTGTGTGTGTGTGTGTGTGTGTGTGTGTGTGTGTGTGTGTGTGTGTGTGTGTGTGTGTGTGTGTGTGTGTGTGTGTGTGTGTGTGTGTGTGTGTGTGTGTGTGTGTGTGTGTGTGTGTGTGTGTGTGTGTGTGTGTGTGTGTGTGTGTGTGTGTGTGTGTGTGTGTGTGTGTCAGGGATGAATACACACTGGTAATAACACAGTCACATGAGGCTACTAGAATGATTTAACCAAAACAAAAAGATACATTTTCCTTACTACACTTTCTACATAAGATAAAAGGACATGACGTTACATTCAGATGCCTCATTAGGAATGTATTGCACTGTGTACCAGCCGGTATGATTCATATTTCATCATGCAGTCGATATTCAACCTTATTCTCCGCTCAGTTAAGAATGGGAATTTGCCTTTGGCTCAAACAGCTTATCTGAGCATCTCGGGCCCAGAAGTAAAGAACTGCAATAAGTTTACGATTTCATAGACAGAAGTTAACGCTAAACACATGAACACTTCTTAACTTTATTAACAAAGAATGTCACTTTTAAATTCAGAGTGCATATACTGTGTTATGCTAAACACAGCCAGTCGTTAAATAAAAAATTAAAATGTTGTTCGAGTAAAAAATATATAAACTTGACTGTGGCTGAGAGGTCACTTTATAGATAATTAAAATATCTGTATAGAAATGCATTGATAAAAATAGAATTCTAAAAATGTAAAAGTGCTTCATTTTCAAGATTGTTATTGTATGATTTGTACAGTTGGTTATGTGTCAAATGTAAAAAACTCAAAGGAATTACTTATAGCTGTTCAGAAAAATCCTGTACAGCGTCTTGGTTTGGTTTTTCTTTAACAACCACCTGATTAACTCTTCGACATCCAAGACTGAGATGTCTATGTTATGTTTGTATCACTGTGTGTGACATGAGCACTGTACATGATGGTGTGCATTATGAATCCAGCAGCAGGTCATCATCAAGGCCAGTGTAATACTAGATGTGTAAATGCCTTGATTTTGATTGAATGTATACAAAACAGATGGTATGAGTTCATTATCTCAAACAGTGATGATGCAGTATTGGTGGACTGTTGGGGTGTTTCATTTTTTTATTAACTAATATTATTCCAGCTGTGACTAATAGAAAGTATGTTTTAATAGATTCAAGCTCTGCAAAGGTTCTGATCTATAAAACTGGGACTTTGGATGTCTATGAATATATTTGTAAGTGGATGAAAATCCACATGAAATAGAGGAATGTTGCCCAGTTTAAAAAAAAAATGTTTAAAAAACAACCCTCCTGCAGTACTGTATGTAATTTTGTGTTGATCTAAAGACTCAGCTGAGTGTACATGTCCGTGATGTAAGCATCTCTTCATTTGTATTTTTTTACTCATGCAATTATTCATAGAGCATTCATTATCAATACACTAAGGCTTCTGCCCAAGCTGTGGTGTTTGGTACAGAGTTGTGTGTTTTCTCTGTGTCTGGGCTTCAAAAGGCTAGCTGAATTATTTTTTTTAGGATTTTCTCAGTTTCTCGCTGTGTCCAAATTAACAACAGCCGTTTACAGGGGTGAGAGAGACTTTAGCAAGCAGGAACATCATGCAGTATAGTTGCATCACATTTGCTGCTGTGCAGACGGTTTGTGTTTCAAACAGCTCCTGTTGAGAGCTGATTTCTTGACAGGTGCAGCAAGCAGCGAGCGGCCAACACTTAAAGGTCGACAAGAATTTGATGGTGAGATATTCTGGGTCAAACCAGTTCATGATAAAGGCCTCTGCAGGCTTTGACCTACTTCTTTCTAGGTTGTTGCGATGAACTCATTTTAGACCATGGTGGATAGTTTCAGTTTTGTGGATTCACAGGTAAAAACACATTAAAAAAAACAAGGTGACATAACATGGGAATGCTTACACTGGAGAATGATGAAATACATAACAGTATATGTTGATTGTCAGGAACTATATTAAAATATCCCAAAAGTATTTGGTTGGGATACATCATGAAGAATCCCAAAAATACAATGTCAGTTGCTTATGGTTTATTGAACTGAAAGTACCAAACAGAAAGAAAGGAAACGCACAAATCTGATAACTTAACCGCCTTTTACTGACACACACAGCAACATGTGATTCGATGACTGTATTATTGTGAGGCAGATTATAACGAGAGAAAGGCAAAGGGGCCAAGAACAGAGCCCTGAGGTCCTCCAGAATTCACATCAGAAAATATTAATGCAGTGTTAAAGGATTCAGATAGGAAGGATTTTCACCATGTGAGAGGACCGAGATGATAAATGTGTTATTGAATTGGTCAAGGAGTATGATCAATGAATGAATAGTGTGGACAACTGCAGTGAAAATCCAGTAATAGCAGCACCCGTGTGAAATCTGAATCCATACTAAGCAGTTTCGGAGGAGGGACAGGATCTAAAAGCACTGCAAATATAAATGTATTACACAATATATGGGCTGTAAATTGCTGAGACAATGTTCTCTTGAGTAGAAGCTGACTTCAGCTTAGACAATAATTCAAAGTGTCAAATGTGTTCGGACAGAAAGTTACTTGGACTTAACGTGTGAATATTGTACTGCAGATATTACAGAAATAGTTGGAGACAAGGTTTCTGTAAAATAAAACTAAGACGTCATGAGCCATGAAGGGCAAAGCTGCTGCCTGTTTGCTGGTTTAGGGTGAGTTTGACTACTGTCAAAAATGAATCTACAACTTAGTTTGTTATCACTGCTTAAGCCTTGAGCCTTTTGGTGCCATGTTTGTCCACTCACTTATTAAAAGTGAAAACTTCAGATAATCTCAGAAGGAGACTGTGGGAGCGAATGTGTGCCAGGAGGACTGGGACAGGGCAGAGGGACTAAATAAGGACAACAATGAATGCTTTGCCTCCGAGAATACATTTCAGAGGAATACATGTACTGCCATGATTCACAATGAGCTTTAACTTGCCTTCTCTTTTACAAATACGAAGTTTGTGATTCCTTTTATCCTTTACTCATGTGGGTACATGTTCTTGTTAAATTGTTCATTGCATTCAAAGGCGAAATAAGAAATACACCGTAAGATCTAAGCAACACGATTTGGCAAAAGCCCTTTGATCAATTTACAGCTTAATAATTTGTGTGCTACGGTGCCTTTCAGATGATGCAAGGCTGTGTCTTCCACTGAAGCATTGCACTGCTATGTCACACAATACATACTTAACACAGAGAGGAGAGGAGCGTTGCCCTCAGCACTACTGGAGCTGTGCAAGTAACTATTTTCAGTTTCAGGCTTTCAAAACATAGGCATTCAACCTCTTTTATTTAAATCTTCAGCAGATTATTTTTAACCAATTTATTCACCAAAAATGGCAGTGGTGCATTTTTTTTACTGATGTGATAAATAGATGATAAAACCCTTATGAATTTTCCATATGACATAGCACATCAAATCATAATTTAGAATACATCATGATAAACAACATTTGGCTTTGCGAGACTGCTAAATATCATACAATGGTAATTCTTTAAAAAAGCTGTCAGTATTAGGCAATGTTCAACAGCTGGCAGTTCTTTCAATCATTGTTTTAGTGCTATTCATTTTAATTTTGCATATGGCAACATTTTAGTAAGATAACATTGTTTATTACAAGCTTCAATCACACATTGGTGCTGACAATGAGATGAATAATGCATTGTTCCCAATTCAGACTATGTATATTTGCCTAAATTATTCTTGTGTTGCAATGTGTTGTCACTAGAAAAAAACATAGGCAGACAAATTAATAATCAAGAACAAAATGTACATACTTTTCTCGAGCAGCAGCAAAAGAGATTTGCCACAATTATTGTGTTGAGAAAATATGTTTTATCATCATCTCAGCTTTTCTTCTGTGATGGGGCTGGAGTATTGCCAACAAATGAAAACAAAAGAAAACCCATTAAAAAAGACCAGACGCCAAGAAGACATTTACTCCTGAATGCAAAGCCTGATCTTCATTCAAAATGAATGCACAGTCCATATTTCAGTTCAGGGTGATATTAAGCGTAAAAGATATGTAGATCATTTAAAAACTAACAATACAAGTTCAGTGTGTCTTCATTTGATTCTAGATTGCATAAGTATTGCATAGTGAGACTCCTGTTGTATAACATGAGGACGGGAGTCTACTGAATCATTGAACTAAGCAAAGATCTTAGTGATAAACTCCCGGAAACGTTTAGCGTACTGCTCTGGATGAACTGTGGAGATTTCTGCTCCTGCCTGCATAAATAAAAACACACACACAGACACAGTCTATTAAAGATATGTGAATAAACATGAAAGCAAACCTTAACACTTCACAGGATAGACATGTAAAGACAGAATATGCCAACCAATCCGTTTAAACCTCTCACCCCGTGTTTGACAGCCTTGGCAGCGTGAGCAGCCTTCTTCTTTGTGTCGTACTGTGTCAGCATGTCAATCAGGCCCATGAAATACACCTCCCTCTGCGGTGCACCTACATGGGAGGGATTCACAGCCTTCAGCCAGTTATATGCACACATGCCCTTATCTACTGCATCCCAGCATTAAATGAGGTTCAAGTGTATTACAACGAGGGGTGACACAATATCAGACTTTCACGAGATTTTGATGACAACAATCAGGCTCCACAATCAAAGCTTTAACATGCAACATCTAAGCACTACTGTCTGTATGTAAATGCAGCTTACCTTATGTTATTATTGTTTCGTTTTTTTTATTCATACGGTTACTTTCCTTTTTACTTTATTCTTATAATCCTTATGTGAACTCTTATTCTGTTGCTGCTATGCAAACGTGTTTTCCCTACGGGGATGAATGAAGGTCTATTTTATCTTATCTTATCTTCTCTTATAAATAATTTCAATATCTTTAGAAAAAACAACAACAACAATAAAACAAGTCATTTATACTATCTGAGGTTCGATTGTCGAACCTCAGATTGAGGAGGAACAATGCGGATTCCGTCCTGGTCGTGGAACGACGGATCAGCTTTTTACTCTCGCAAGGATCCTGGAGGGGGCCTGGGAGTACGCTTATCCGGTCTACATGTGTTTTGTAGACTTGGAGAAGGCGTATGACCGGGTTCCCAGGGAGGTACTGTGGGAGGTGCTGCGGGAGTATGGGGTGAGGGGGTCTCTACTCAGGGCCATCCAATCTCTGTACTCCCAAAGCGAGAGCTGTGTCCGGGTCCTCGGCAGTAAGTCGGACCCATTTCCGGTGAGGGTTGGCCTCCGCCAATCCTGTTTGTAATATACATGGATCGGATTTCGAGGCGTAGTCGTGGGGGGGGGGGTCTGCAGTTCGGTGGACTAAGGATTGCACCACTGCTTTTTGCAGATGATGTGGTTCTGATGGCTTCATCGGTCTGCGACCTTCAGCACTCACTGGATCGGTTCGCAACCGAGTGTGAAGCGGCTGGGATGAGGATCAGCACCTCCAAATCTGAGGCCATGGTTCTCAGCAGGAAACCGATGGACTGTCCACTCCAAGTAGGGAATGAGTCCTTACCCCAAGTGAAGGAGTTCAAGTATATCGGGGTCTTGTTCTCGAGTGAGGGAACAATGGAGCGTGAGATGGGCCGGAGAATCAGAGCAGCGGGAGCGGTACTGCAGTCGCTTTACCGCACCGTTGTGACGAAAAGGGAGCTGAGCCAGAAGGCAAAGCTCTCTGTCTACCGGGCCATTTTCGTTCCTACCCTCACCTATGGTCATGAAGGATGGGTCATGACCGAAAGAACGAGATCGCGGATACAAGCGGCCGAGATGGGTTTCCTCCGCCGGGTGGCTGGTGTCTCCCTTAGGGATAAGGTGAGAAGTTCGGTCATCAGGGAGGAACTCGGAGTTGAGCCGCTCCTCCTTCGCGTCGAAAGAAGCCAGTTGAGGTGGTTCGGGCACCTAGTTAGGATGCCACCTGGGCGCCTCCCTAGGGAGGTGTTCCAGGCACGTCCAGCTGGGAAGAGACCAAGGGGTAGACCTAGGACCAGGTGGAGGGATTATATCTCTTCTCTGGCCTGGGAGCGCCTTGGGATCCCCCAGTCAGAGCTGGTTGATGTCGCCAGGGAAAAGAAAGTTTGGGGCTCTCTGCTGGAACTGCTACCCCCGCGACCCGACCACGGATAAGCGGGAGAAGATGGATGGATGGATTTATACTATTTAAGGCACAAGCATTTATTTACTTCATTATTTACATGACTTAATATTTATGATATTGTCATAAGTATTACAAACAAAATATATGTTTTCCTTTTTTAAATATAACAGTTACCATAAATACCAGATGTGTGACTTCTCTAACAACAGTGTGACCTACTTAAACTCAGCAGAGATATCTCAGTTGTCCCGACTCACCCACAGCGCTCTGAATAGCGTACACGTCCACGTAAGGGTCGAACTCGCCGGGGCCCATCGGTTTGAAGGAGTTCATGTAGCCTCCGATACCCCCAGATGAGGTGGAGCATGGAGCGTGAGCCAGGCCGTTTTCCTCCACCTCTTCCTCTTCATAGGACGACTCCGTGTCCTCCTCGTCCTCCTTGTCCCTCTCGGCCCGCTCAACATCATGGATGCCCAGCAGCAGGCTGTAGTCCATGATCTTCATACGCACCAGAAACTGCAGTGAGAGGACATGTACATGTGAACAAGTTACGTATGAGAAAACAATGGTCGCTTCTCCAACAGTTTTCTTACCTCGATATCTCTGTTCAGTTTGTCCATGATCTTTTCCCTCTCCTCGGCGCTCACATACACTTTTTGCATCTTATTCCTGAAGTCTACATCTTTATAAGTGGGAAGCTCCTTCACCTGGAAATAAAGAGCTATGGTCATCAAACGTTAAATGTACATTTTAGCGTAAAGATCACAATATCCTTTAGCAGTTTTCTCATGCAATTTCCAACAACATAAATGTCAAATAATCATACCCCACATTTTGTTTTAATGAACACAGTTGGAAAGCTCAAAGGTTTCCTGCAGTTATTTAGACTCGATCCATTTACCAAGCTATTTTGTAGTCTAGTTATTGAGGTCAAGCCAAACAGAGGGGTTCTTATGTTATTTAAAGTCTTATTTGCTAAGTGAATTTCTGTGCAAATATATCTGAACATCTAATATTAAACTCATATGTGTCAAAAACAATAATATTATACAAAATATTGGGAATGTGATTTCATACTCTGCCCTCAGTCGCACATTTCACACAGTATTCCTCTGGATTGTTGTTGTTAGAGATACAGCATTTCAAACTGGGGGGAAATGAACATACGCCCACACCTACAAATAGGCCCGTGGCTCAGCTGCAGCCAATTCATCTCATTACGTTGTAATCGTTTAGCATGCAACAAAGAGTTATAGATTTAATTGACCTTTTATCAATTTAATTACAGTTCTCTAAGATCTCACTATAATTATTTCACCTACCAGGCTCCTAACATTTCTTATTATGGTTTCCAAATTAGCACTCTGCTGGTTTGGGGGACTGCTAAAGGGGCATTGCGCAATTGAACATGAACGTCTGGTTAATCTTCAGGAGAAATACCAACGAGCCTGAAAAACCCGTTGAGTTGACAATATCTGAAGGGAGCTACTTTATGGGAAATGGAGGATTCAGGCTTTTTTTATGTGAGTGCAGTATTAATAGAATAGAATAGAATTCCTTTATTGTCATCGCACCAGGTACAACGAAATTTAAAAAAGCAATCCTCGCAGTGCATTTCCACATAAAACAAATAAATATATATCTATATAAACATATACACATTAAACATGCTCACACATCCATACCAACATGCATACATGCCCGCACATTATTTAAATACAGTTTACAATATAAAAAAACACAGGGATGATATTTTGCATCTCTGATGTCGATCAGTTAATAAGTTAATACAACTATTAAAAAGTAGTGCAGTTGGAAGTTGTAACAGTCAGTTCAGCGTTTGACGGTGTTCAGTTCTCGTATGGCTCTGGGGTAAAAACTGTTTTTCAGTCGGTTTGTTCTTGATTGAATTGACCTGTAGCGTCTACCGGAGGGCAGAAGAGCACACAGGAAGTGTCCAGGGTGTGAAGAGTCTGCAATTATTATTTTTTGCCTGCTCTGTTGAGGCAAAGTTGGCTGAAGAGTTCCTCCAGAGAAGTCAATGAAGTACTCTTTTTTTAAAGAATGTAAGACCAGCAAATCTTTTTAGTGGTCTAAGTAATACTTAACCTATCTTTCAAAACGTTTTCCTTTAACAAGACAATCCATAAACAGTAGCTGTGCCAAATGTATCATTGTATCTACTATTGCTAAACTACGGTTGCAGGATTTAATCCATTATGTTTTCATTAGTCTGTGTTCAATTATATTAAAGAGAACAGGTTGATGTGAGTCATACATTACTTTTTCTCTCTGTGGCATTGATATCAACAGACAGTCTTTAAACAAGACAACACTCATGCTGATTATTTAACTCAAACCTGACTGCATTCCTTCAGCAGACTGCCAATAATAAACATCGTGTAGGCATTAGGCAATGAGTGGGATGCCAACCCTCGCTTGTTAACAAAACAACCGAAGGAGCAGCCACTTGTTAACCCTCTGCTCCTTCTCCTTCCCCGGGTTCGAGAGAGCGTGGTTGTTTAGTTAACATTTTATTTATGGTCTGACTCATTTATCCTTTATCTGACTGAAGTTTCTGAAAGTTCAAATCCATTGTGGGTGAAATATCAGCAGCCAAACTGTGCTCTGTATTGATACATCGTTAGCCCTCACCATGCTGCCAGTAACATAAGGATTTGAGATAAAGTGCTTCAGGAAAGTGTTTTAAAAACTGTAATTAAGTAAGCATTGTCCACGTCAGGTTACGTTGTCAGTTGTAGAGGCTTTTGGTTACACACATACGTTTGGTATTATGCTTTGAAAATGAAGTGGTGTTCATTTGTGAAGATTATCTTGCTGATATTTTTTTGTCATTATCATATACACATCTACTTGTGTTTGCCGGAGAGTGTTATTTTGAAATAATCAAAACAAACCTATGGCTTTCCGTTTAGGCAACCAGTGCTATGCTGACCTCTGTGTTGACCTACAAAAATACATTATCCCGGCAGCACTTTTTCTCTGAGCCTAAGCTATGATACATAGCTTGGGGGGTGCTATACTGGTTATAAGAATGCAGAGTTTACTAGAGCTTATCATTCGACCTTTTCCTTTTCTCGATCTCACCTTCTCTTTAAAACTTGCTTCACGAGACACCAGGGACCCCTGAGGAAAGAAAAGACATATTCACTCAAAGTTAACATATGAGCCAAAATACTACAGAAACTATACATATACATTCACACATAACTTCTTAAACTGTCATTCTGGCTTAGTTTGTATCAATCACAGGACCATTGTCAGTCAGTGTTTTACATACAATTCAGCAGTCAGGTGGCAAAATGAGCTGAGTTGAAATGTACTACAGATGCTTCAACAGCCCACCATGCCAGTGTCAACAGAAAGTCCATACTGATAGTAGTTTCTGAATCCTCATCAGTTTAAGCCAGGATTTACCTTGAGGTCGTACTTCCTGTGTACGTGCAGTCTGTGGCTGAACATGTTCCTCATTACTAGCAGGTATGTGTCCTCGCTCTCCACGGTGATTCTGTACATGGCCAGGAACTGAGGGAGCAGCGTACTGCCGTGGCACGTGACGATATGCTACAAGGGAACAGCAGTGAAAAGACAATGAATCTTGGGGAAATTAAGGATGCATCAACACAATGCGATAAGTAAATAAAAATATAAGACAATACATAAATGTTTGGAGGATGTGTGCCACTGTTTTGTTTATATTGTGCAATGCAAAGTCCTGCCAATGGTTTCAGATAATTACATTGTACACAGGTGCAAGTCATGCAAGAGAAACAAAAAAATCACCAAGAAAAGCAGAGAAGAAGAATACGGATAGCAACAATAGACTGTAAATAAGGTGTTGTCAGAGTCACTGTAATGTCACACATCATTTGGACTTTGTCGACTATTGTATTGAAGCCTTGATTTTGTTATTTTGGCCATTGCCATCATCTTGTTTATTTTTGGAACCAGCAGTGACACAGGACGCTGGAGCAATGTACAATGAAACATTGAACAACAATTTTTGATTACACTGCGAAAGGTTTAAAGTTTTAAGACAAAAAAACAGACAGCTCGGTGGTAGAGACCTGTCAATCACAAGGTAGTCATGCCCTAAAGCACATACTGTTTTTACAGTTTTTTACAAAATAGACATCACGTTGCATTACAAAAGCCTTGAAACTAGCAAGTGAGAACATGCACTTGTCAGGAATATGTTTGCCGCGGTAACAAATGAAGTGAGAAGCAGGTTCTTTTTCTTATAGACTTCTGTAAAACTGGACTTCTTTTTACAAACAAGGGTCTTTTGGAATAAAACTAAAGGAACCATTTCTTAACTATAACCAAGTCCATACGCAGAACTCAAATGTTGAGGGTTCTTTAAGCCAAAATGTAATGTCAAATATAATTTCCTGTTAAATGTGTTTATCGTTTCTATCTCTCTCATTATGAAGGCCAGTAGAAGCAGACACAGTCATGAAAGCATGTGTTTGCTTATATCTTTATCAACTCAAATTGAAATGAGAGCGCTGGTCATTTATCATTACTGCTAGTCAAAAAACTCTCCGTTTGAAATTCAAATGCTCGTCCTATTGCTTTGATGTTGTAAAGTACCATGGCAACCAGGGTTATCACAGAAAGAGCACATTTGCTCCTGGTATTCAAAGGAGTGGAAAAATATGCGACTAATGAAATGTTTCCTCAGATTATACTGACTAGCCACAAACTAGAATGTAGATCTATAGGATGATGTGTTTCTCACTGTGAAAGGAAACCTCCTACCATAGGTAAGCTCCCGCCCCCCCTGAGTTAGTCCTACCTGGTGATACTCAGAGAGGATGTTGTGAATTTCCTCCACCTCCTCACTGGAGATTTCTTTTATTATCAATGTGTGGTCGTATGATGTCAGCAGCAGCTCCAGGCGTTGCCCCTCCTCGTCTTTTAGTGGAGGACTGCGGGCCAGAGACACCTGTTGGTGAGAGAGAGGATGGCAACATGAGAGATGAAACGAACAATACATCTGCCAAGTCAGTGAAACCTTTACTTCCATTACACCAGTGTCCTGTTTTACAACCGTTTTTACACTGAAACACTATTTATAAAGCAAACATACATTTTAAGATACAAGGCATACTCATGTTATTGTTATCATACTATAACTTTGGAAGCATTTTGTATTTATGCACACTTTGTAACAAGACATTTGCTGCATCACTTTACAAATGTGGTCTTCTATGAAGACCACCTCTAGAGTGCATTCATTAAACATTATTGATGAGACTTAAAAGGAACTATAAGCCTCAAATTCATCGGTCAATCATTGATTATCATGTAAAATGCTAATCACTTATAATTCTGCATAGATTATTTAATGAAATGAAATGCATGCAAATGCGTCTCGCTTTATTTACCACCAGCTATTATGACTTTCTGATGAAACATTATTATAGATGCACCAATACGTCTGTACTGTACATATACAACGATCACTTCTGATACTAAAGCAGACTATGAGTTGAGTACTGAGGTGTGCATAGGTCGGTATAAATAGTCATAACATTATATGCCCATCAGTCAACCTCTAGTTTAGAACGAGTCATTAGCATCCATAAGACACTTTAATTTATAATCAATTATAAGACACATCTATAATATTTTATTGCTGTTGATATGCTGCATCAGAGACTATTAAGTGTGTTAGAGTAGTCATGAATTATTATGCATGCATTACTATTCACTAAGACTGCCCTCATGATACATTATAGATATGGTCTTTGTAGAAAGTGTTACCTAAACATTTATCAGCACATACAGTATGCCTCACATAGCAATTGTGGGCTAAGCAAATGTGCGCTGAGCAGACGACAACTCTGTCTGCCACCTGGCACATGCAAATATCACACAAAGGAATGCAAATTTAGAAGGGAGCAGCTCAATTGATGCAGCGAATTGTCTGTTTTTTATGAAATCACACACTGAAAAACCTTTATGCTCAGTGTTCATGAAATACTGTGTCTCTATTTTCCATATAGTTAGATCTTGTTAGGGAAGGTATTGTTTTTTCTGTCCATGGTTTTTTGTTCGCACAATCCAGTGCTGATTTACATTGAATTTGAAGCTTTACCTGATAATCTTGGTCCTCTATACCGAAGCGCTCTCGCAGGTTTCTGAACACCTGCGGGCAGTAGTCTTTAAATTTGAACTGTCCTGGAAGATTCTCTCTGAAAGAGAAACATAAAAGGATTCAATGCAGCTTGATATACTTTGCTGCTGCAGCATTCTTCACTCAGCGTATCATTAGCAACTGTTGTTGACTGGGAGCTTCACAACAGATGCCAATGTTTCCATAAAAGACATATTTTTTGAATACATTTTTCAAATGTGTTATTTCTGTTCCCAAAAGTAACATGATTACATTTCAGCTTATGCTTGACTGACATTCTCTTACAAAATGAATTTGATCCAAACAAAGACGGTAACCAATTCAAATTGTGTTCATTATTTAACACAAATAGTGTAGCTTTGTAGTATATAATACCACTAAAAGCTACAATATGCTGCTTTTTCGATTGTCCAAATTGACAACTGCATCATGGGTTACTATCAAACTATTTGACTTAATTCTCTTTATGCCTTGCTGTTTCACTTAAGTGTTTTCTACATCAAGCACCATGAAACACACTTGAACTAATCTCACCAAGGTAACAGTAATTTTTAGCTTGAGAAAAGATAGTGTGTTGTTCTCCCCACTTCTGTTTATAAATCTTTACACAACCTGGATTCCTGGATGGATTAAGGGATTATTGAAAGCCTCAAGTTTTCTACACTCTATTAGTATGGAAACTGAATAGCACCGCTTTCATATAGTTCCCATTCAAAAAAGGCTTTTTGTGGTTATACTTTCTCTTATTATTGCTCATCCTCTGCGAGTGCAACATGATCTGAGGGGTTTAATTAAACAATGTTTTGTCTTAAATATGTAAATAAAAGAAAAATGCATTCCCAAAGCTGGTGTACACTTTCATTATTTTACATTACAATGACATACATTGCTTGGCACCATCCCCTAGCCAAGCAACATTATCATATTGTTTGGGCAGTTATTGTAAGTAATAATGGTTGTAACAGTGTTTAAGTTATTGTTACTGCAGTAAAAGCATTGTTGTTCTCTAAAGGGAGGACTGCGATTTCCATTAAGCACAGGCCAGCATATAAATCAGGGGCCACAAATAAATCTGTGCAAATCAGAGGAAGCAGGATGAAGGTTCCTACAATGAGACGGACAGATTTGGGTGGAGCACAGTACTTGTTGAAGAGGTGGTTGCTGACTTTGATCTTGGTGCTGGCTTTGAAGTCGTCTGGGAGCAGCATGACAGGTACAGGCACATGGCTCAGGTCGTTAATCTGCTTATGATCAATGGATGAAGAGTAAATCAACACATATTCACTCATATGTTAAAATTATTTTAAAAAAACATGTACCTACCGAGTGATTGATGCCCCACATCAGCACGCTCAGCACGGGGTCACTGGCTCGGAAAACCTTCACTTTCTGCTGCACGAAATGCTTCTTCTTGGTCTTCCTTTTGGGCGCCAGGCTGCTCAGAGAGCTGGAGGTGGCTCCGGGGGAAGACATGGCACCTGTATCTCAGTCTGAGAGCAGGGTGAGCTGTATCTGTAGTGGCGTCCTGTCTATGTAAAGTAGCCTAAAGTCCGCCTTGTAGTCTGTCTCTGCAGCAGCAACCTGCTGACTGAACACCTCCTGCTCCACAGGCTTTGCTCCATTCAGGGCCACTATGAAACTAAACACCGACAAAACTCGGAACTAAATCAGCATTACAGTCGGTAAAATGTAGCAATGTTCAGAAATAATCTTTACTCATCTCATGCACGTGATGTGTGACTGGTTTCAGTGGTGGAAAGTAGCATTAGCTTAACTCAAGTACTCTACTAAAGCTACTTCACTTGAGTATGGATTTTATTTTGAAATGGGTTCTTTTGCCAACGACATCACTGCAGATTATTTGACATCACTGCAGATTATTTGACATCACTGCAGATTATTTGATGTATAACATAATGAGTTGTGTTATTGGCCACTTATAATATTAACACTGATAATAGTCATTATCCTCATCATTAATATACCTCCTCACAAATACTAATACAATCATTTTGTGACAAATGATAAATAAATGTCTCATGTTGCTCAATTTTAAGGATTTTTGAAGAACCCCTTATCACTTAATCATCCCTTTAGATTTATCTTGGGCCTGGCAGCCTTATGACTTGTAACCACTGTCGTAAGGTTTATAAACTATGTTATTAAACTCCATTCATCTAGATGAGGTTGATAACATAAAACACCTTTCAGTATAATTGTCTTAACAAAAACGTAATGCTTAGGTACTAAACACCTTAGTTAATGATATGGAAACATATGCAGTTATTTCAATTTTGATGTCTCGCAAGTGAAGATAATAAACTGTCAAATTGTTTTATTGTAGCAAAATCATCAATCCAATATTGATACATTAGTTCATTGGGTTTGTTCTACCTTCAAACTCCTTTATGTTCAATAACAGACATGTTTGCATGACTTGTATGTTTTATTATTTAAATGCACAAAATCCACAAAGCATCCATCGAGTGTCTTGTGGGCATGTTTGCAATAGTGCCCATCAGTGTCAGTTTGAACCTTTCTTAAACACACCTCCTCTTATTGTTCGAGGCACGTTTTCTTCATGAAAGCCAAAAAAGCATAATAATAATAATGCCCATCTAATTCTGTAATAAAAACACACGTTTTGTTTAAAATAATACCTTAAGTGTCTGCTTTAATGGGCAACCACTGATACATGACTTTTAGTCTAATTATCTACTTACTAGATATATTAATATAAATAGAATATCATATTCAAAGCAACATAAATAGGATTACATACAGTAATTACAGTAATACAATTACATTGGTTTCAAAGTAAAAACAAATACTGAAAATATATACAAATATAAAACATTATTACAAACATTTTTTTTCCTGATAATGTTTGATGGCTCGAAATATTAATGAAGCTAAAATGTTATACACAAATATGACGCTCTAACCGCTGGGGGCATTTTTGCAACTAACATAATGGATGGATAATTTAACATGTAGATATAGATTTGATCTAAATCTCACATAAGCAGAAATGAAAGGAATGTCTAATTAAAACAGTCCTAATATGTTCAGTAGAGGGCGCAAGGAGACAAAGTTACACCAGATTTGGAAACAGCTTTTCATTGGTGGAGAGCTGTTTCTGGTGGAGAATGAAATGTGAGACTCTGATGAGCTTCCTCTGTTTGGTGTTCCTTCATCTTTATCTCGCCTTAGCAATAAAGCTTCAGCCTCCTGTGATTCATTATTGTGGACTTTATGCCATTCAACAACTCAGGGGGCCCTTCTGTTTCGTTTTTGAGGGGACTTCCACACCCTTCTGATCCACACACCAGCACTTGCCACGTCGCTTAGCTCGAGAAGACATACACTGCTCAAACAGAGCAAACAGAAATATAGTTTTTCAGCTGGGAATACAACCACACATCCGTAGGAAAGGCTTTTTATTATTCCTCTCGTTTTGCAAACTCACCTGCTTCTTTCTGAAGAAACCACGCTTGTCACAGTTGGGCATGTAAATATCATCATCCTTCTTAAATACGTGGGCATCATGACCTTCGATAAGTGTAGTTATATATGTACGACATGGATGCTGTAAGAGTTGAAAACACATGTGAGTGCCTGACTGAATTCATGTCTCAGCATTCTTTAGGTCAATCAGTAAAAATGATGTTGTTACCTCATCCGGATCCTCAGTAGATGCTGGAGCTAGGATCAAATAGAGACAACACATTTAGCCTTGATCACTTCTTAAGTAAACACTTTAATCAAACAACAGTCATTCCATTCTCCACTACTCAACAACTTGAATGCACTTTACTCACAGTTATCTAATAGCAATAATTATACTAAAATTACTATTAGATGAAGTAAAAACCATCTTGAGAATCATTAGTTATACTGCGACCTTTGAGCCATAAAAACATCTCCTTTGCTGAAACTCGTTGTGTAAAAACATGTTTTTCTGTTCAAATGTCCTCGTCACTCCACTCTTAACTCTTCACAGGAATTTACTGAATGCTCACTTGTTGATAATTGGTGTCAAATCCTGACGAACTAATCAGCAAATGGTCAGTGTTGGTGAAACCCATACACCATGAACCTCACTTTCTTGAATCTCGTCTTACCTACTGTTGGGACACTTTCAGTCGGGCTGGTGCTGCTGGCGTTACTGCAGACCCCCCTGCCTTCGAGCAGGGCACGGAGGGGCCTCGGCTCATCCTCTGAAGGGGCACAACGCAGACCTTGGGCGCAGCTGAGAGTGTAAACCCCACAAGCTTCTCCAATGGCCAGAGCGGTGGCATTTAAAGCTACGACCGGCTGACGCTGTGTGGACTTTGATTTGCAGGTGGCACATCCTCTGGACGGGGTGGTCAGCTGCACTGGGGACGACAGAGCCGGCTGGAGGAATAGCAGCAACAGGATGTTTAAACACAGAAGCATCTCACACTGGAAGTTGTCCACGAATAAGGTAACAGTCCTACAAATGTACTCGTTGTATCAGGACTTTTGATCCCTCTCTATCCTAAAGTAATCCCTCTGAAGTGTGCCTGTGTTTAGAAAGCTGGATAGTAATTCCCTCAAGCCCAGGCAAAGTGATAATGAGGCTGAGAGACAACACTGGCAGCAGCTTTTAAAGAGTTGAAACCAGTGGGAAAAGGTATGGGAGGGTACGTGATGGAGAATGTTAGTTTTCCCTCTTGTTTTCACACAGCTGAGCACACCCCGTTTCCCTTCTATCCAAAACTCACTCACGCATGCTCATACCATTTGTTGTCTGTCATCCTGCAGGATAGTAATGTGTTTCTAAAACCACATAAATCACAAGTGTTTGCTATGTATGCTACTCCATTGCTCTGCCTGCTCCCCACTGAGAGGATAATTTATTAACCGAGGAGACACTTTTATGTAACCAACCAATCACAGCTCAGCAGATGAGAAATTATCCGTTTAGGCTTTTAAATCATTGCTTTTCATCATAAAAAACAAACATCAATTTGAATTATGTAACCTGCATGTATGCAATGTAATACCACCAGTAGCTGTAGTTGAAATGACCTCAAGGAAAAGCACAACATAAAATAAAGAAGCTAAGCCATCAGCATTTATTCAAGCGCTGTCTTCACTGTAATTTTACAGTTGTACATTTCTCAAGTAAATATAGTACTTTTTTCATATATTTATACACAAAAGGAAAAGTTATTTTATATATTAACGCTGTATATTTGATATACAAAACCTATAAGGGGATTATGACAATGAAAACCTAGCTCCACCTTAACACTAATAAATATTATTTACAGTTCATGATTATTGTGACCCAACATTATACATTATTTAAAATGCATATAAATTCAGTAAAAAGTACACAAATCATGACTAAACCTACTGGGGGGAAATGAATAATTTAAGCAGTGTTAAGTATTTAGTTGTTCAAAATGTTCATTCTTGATTTGTTTTGACTTTAAATAGCAACCACTAAACAAACAGCGTGTTGACAGTCTGTGACTGCAGGGCTACAGATTCAGAGAAAAGGGCCGACACACGGAGAGGCTGAAGGAGTGCCACTCAACGCTGGATGACTAAGGCATTAATGGCCATGAGCAAAAAGTCCCACCCTGCAAATTCTTCTGAGTCACAAACAGATTAATTAGAAGACACAATCGCAGAACTTGTCATAAATGTCACTTAAAGCACACGTTAGACTACTTGATGTGAAAATATAATAACACTGTGAAACAACACATTTTCTCTCTCTGTCCCTTACTGTGTTTGGATGTATTAGGCATGGGTTTATGAATTCATTGATTTTCATTAATTTGATAAGGTATTGTGGATTTTTTGGCAAAAAGAACACAATCCAAATTTTTATGAAGCTTTTGTAGCAGCTTCTTAATAAAAAAATGTGAACATGTATTAGCCAATTTTATGATTAATATCATTATCACAACAAACAATTGAAGGAAAAAAATCTAATAAAATTGCCACATTGCATCACTTTTAGCAAAGTAGCAAACAATCCCTTTCTTTCACACGTCAAAAGGGATATGTGGAAATGTTTAACGATATATAACGAATATTTTCAATCCTCGTTATTTTAACTAAAGATAACAACTTTGGCTACTCTGTGATTCTTGCCTTTCTAAAAGTATACAATTCTTCATTAAATGTGACTGTAAATACTCCGTATAGAGACAAACAGATACATTGTTATTTGTTTTAAAAAAACAGTGGGATACCTATAGGAAAAGAAAACAATGTGGTGCCTCTTTTTAGTACGTTTTTTCTTTCAAGTTGTATGTGTAATGTTCGTGTAAATCATGTTAAACACAATCTGTACAACCTTTTGAAAGACTACAAAAACACACGGCAGTTCACAGGTTAAGGTCTACACACTGTGTGTATGCTGTGATGTGATTGGTTGAGAGGGCGGGACTTCCGACGGCGCAGGTTGGACATAAAGTGACAGACTTCACCTTCTTAAAATTGGAAGAAAACCCGAAGGACGACGCATTACAAGTTATAAAACAGTAAGGAACAACATGAAACAAAGCGGGTGTGAATACCTTGTGTTTAACCTGAGATATAGTCCTGTTTACAGTACCTTATTAGCCTTAACGTCGTACCGCTGAAAGCAGCTAGCCGGCCAACCAAGTCCTGTCTGTAGTTTAGGAAATACAATGCTGCCTTTAGGGTCGTCTCGTAAAACGAAACATCGGAGAAGTTTACACGTTACAAATAAAAATATAAGGTGATCGCTAGCATATTAGTTTATTTTACAAAAACATATGATCAGTTGGATCCTAAACTATATTATAAATATTTTGTTATGGCTGTGAACTTGTTTTGAAAAGATGAAGGCCATTATTTCAAGGAACCGACATTTTTTTCAAGCAACGAAACTACTTGACTACTTACGTCAGTCTTTATAATACTACCATATACAGTCTCCTACCATACTACCGTCATAATATAATATACAGTCTATGAATAACCAGCGAAAACATATTTTCCATTTAAATAATAATTTTAAAAAAAATGTCAAACAAAGCATACCATAATAAATGCTCCAGCGTTGAGCTGATGGGTAAAGTGATTAGTTGATGGACAGAACAATTATCTTCAAATGTATTATATCCTTTTTTTCTTGTTTAAAGGGATGGTCTATTCATTTTGTAGGCCTTTATTGACTAAATGATGATACATTGTGAAACTAATAGTTGGATTAATTTAATTCTTAAAGGATTAGGTATTAAATGAATCTAATCTCTGCTTGCAGTCCTACATTATCAAGTGTTGGGAAACAGGTTTGCTGTTTTTCTGAGAGAAAAGGACCAGAAACACGGAGTCATAGTTTTGCTTTTACTCAAGCATTAGCAGATAAGCCAGTTTATCCTTCATCCTTTTTTGAAAGATACATTTTAGGCTTTATTGCATTTATTTGACGGATGACAAAGTAGAAATGGGTGTAGAGAGTAGAAGACTTTACGGTTATATGGCTTTAACCACCCGGCTACCAAAGTGCTGGGAGCCAGTCTATACTTGAGTCAGTTGGAGTTCATATGGGGTGGAAGACACCTAAGGGAGACACCTGACCATCATAGGGCTAATACAAACAAGAGATTCCCGTTCGTGCCTGTTGGCAGTGTACAATCACTGTCCAGGCCTTTGCTTGTCTCTGGAATGTGGGATTAAATGGAAATGGAAAAACACAAACACATCAACTCGTCGCAGGCAAGGTTTGGCCTGAGGACCAACGTTGTCAGGCAACAGTGATAATCATGTTGTGGTTAAGGGGTTTGCTTTGGTTTTAAGGAGGACCTGTGCTGTTTGTTTTAAAGCTATCCCTGTTCCCGACAAGCTTCTGTGGCTATAACAATTCACTGAACAAACGTAGGTGATTTGTTTGCGTCACAAAAAAAACTTGAGGCACAAATTGCCTGCTTAACTTTTTTTTATGCAAATATCTAATGTTTAGAGCTGCAAAGATAAAAAAGGCAAATTGTCGATTATAAAATTATTAGCCAACTAATTCCATTATACATTTACTCTTTTCATAATTTTCGGACATTTTATAGACTACTAACTACTATCTAATCAAATAATCAACACACAGAAAAAATTGAATAATATCATATATATAGCAATTATCTAAAGTTCAAATAGCTTCAACTTAATTGTATTGGTTTCAACCAACCAAATACAGTTATGTGACATCTGTTGTAGGGCTGCTCGATTATGGCAAAAATCATAATCTCGATTATTTGGGTCAATAATTGATATCACGATTATTAAAAACGATTATCCATTTACTTTGAAAACATCCATTTATTGAAAGAAAAATTTAACAGTATGTTTTTAACAGTTGATTACCCTGAACTTTAAGTATAATTAAACTGGAAAACCAAAAAAAAAAAAAGAATAATCGTTTTATTTCAATTATGTTGTTTTCATAATCGTTGCAAGCCAAAATCGTAATTGCAATTAAAATACGTTTAATTGAGCAGCCCTAATTTGTTGGCATAGTACATTTAATTAAAGTCAAAGTTTCAGTTTTTTCAGTGCAGATTTTTCAACAATGAAAAACACTAATCTTACTCGAGTTGCTTTTGTAATAATGTTCTCTAAATCAGTAAAACCGCTTTTGATTCGTTTTTCTGTGTGCCAGTTTGTAATGATTTTCAGACATGGACGACATAAACCTTCATTATCGCTTTCTGAACTGGAGGAGGCGAATTCGAGAAATTCGTGATGTGCGAGCAGTGCGTTACCGGGAGCGACTCAAAAGGATGCTGAGAGACGGAGACATACTCAGGTAACAGTGATGAGTACCAAGTGTGTGAGACACAGAATATGTTTGTGTTTTAGTTCCATATTTTATGCCAGAGCTTTTCCTTTGTTTGCTGAATCAGCATCACACTTTGTTTGCATTTTGCAAGTTAAGATTTTTGTTATATTTTATTTTTTTCTTCGTAGGTATCATGGGAATTCAGATGAAGTTGGCTGTTTTGTGGCGGCCAGGCCATTGTCCAGAAGAAATCGCTATTTTGAAGTAAGGCTTCACATTACATGACTTTAGCTCTTCCACATGATGTTGGGTTTAGCTCAAATAGATTTCAAAACAAAAATAAATGTAATTTTGTTGGTAAAAACATTGCAGTGTGTTAGAAACTGTCAGCATTTCATTTCCTGGGACTAAAAAGTGCATTCAACATTGTTGTACAGATACTGTCACAGCAGTGAAGAAGATACATATTTATGCAGCATACATTTTTTACAATAGTTTTAGGACACAGCCCATGTGTTGTGTTGATAACAGGAGAGCTGGCAGCAAATTGCTTTCTTTCATCTTAATGAGCCTTACCGTAAAATAATTCTCAATAATTCCTTGGAACAGCATTGTTCATGAGAAACAAAGTTATTCATATTGGAAACACTTGAAAGCTCTTTCTACACTCACACCAGGAGTGAAATGTGTGCCAAAACCATTTACCCCAAAGTCAGGAGCATTAAGCTGTGCATCCTGAACATCACTTCTTGAAATACTTTAATGACACACTGTTCAGTCAACTCACAATGTGCACGTCTTTTAATCACATCATTTTAATTGTAAAACCTTTGTGACTGTGAAGAGACAACAATATATGTTTAGATCAAAGAGGAGACCAAGCAGAAAGAGTTTTAGTCATCCAGATATTCAGTACATTGATTCATCAGCCACATTTCATGCTCTGTTTTCTGCTGTAAGTTCAGTAACATAGTTTCACTTCATACAGAGGGTGTTTTAAGCCCTACACACTTATTTGCCTTCAAGCTCTTCACCTACTAGGGCTGAACGAAAAATCAATTTTAAATCGAAATCGCGATTTGAAATGATACAAAGCCTGCGATTTATTTATTTATTTTTGTTCTTCTTGTGTGTCAGTCATCCACACCAATCAGAAGTGCTGTGCTCCACATGTACCAGCCATTGTTAACCAATCAGAAGTGGCCCATGATAGAAGGTGATAGACAGATTGATCCAATCACCTGCCAAGTGCTTTTGAAATACTTTTCCAAATGGCTTCCAATGGAGCTTTCCTAGATGGTTTCTGAGTCAGGTTAGTAATGCTCCATCACATGTTTTACATCTATCACAGGGTTAATCTTAAACTGAAGCTTGACTTTAAAGCAACCCAACGGAAGTTTCATGTAAGTTTAGTTCTTTCACTCGTAGCTCGGGCTGCGGGGGGTTCTAGAGACGGGAGCATGTTGAAGCGACCTTCCTAGCCGGAGATATGGCCGCATTTTTCAATAAACTTCCGTTGGGTCGCTTAAAAACAAATATCGCAAGTCATATCTCATTCACAATGATCATAAGGGCATATTTTGAACTTGAAACTCTATGTACATGTTTTAAAAGACCATTCCTTGAATTCAGACGGAGGCAGACAAAAACATCCGTCATGTCTCTAGTCCGAAACAATCGATTCTGAAGGCGGAATAAACAGTACAGCTGATGCTGGCAGATCTTTCTAGCTGTAGCTAATTACACTGAACAAAAATATAAATGCAACACTTTTGTTTTTGCTCCCATTTTTCATGAGATGAACTCAAAGATCTAAAACATTTTCTATATACACAAAATAACCATTTCTCTCAAATATTGTTCACAAATCTGAAAAAATCTGTGATAGTGAGCACTTCTCCTTTGCCGAGATAATCCATCCCACCTCACAGGTGTGGCATATCAAGATGCTGATTAGACAGCATGATTATTGCACAGGTGTGCCTTAGGCTGGCCACAATAAAAGGCCACTCTGAAACGTGCAGTTTTGCTTTATTGGGGGGTCTGGGGGGGTCCGAAAACCAGTCAGTATCTGGTGTTAGGGTTAGGGTAATGTTGTGAATCGAGTGGCATGTGTTTGTCGTCCATAACATACGCCTGCCCATACCATAACCCCACCACCACCATGGGCCACTCGATTCACAACATTACCCTAACCCTAGAAATGGTTATTTTGTGTATATAGAAAATGTTTTAGATCTTTGAGTTCATCTCATGAAAAATGGGAGCAAAAACAAAAGTGTTGCATTTATATTTTTGTTCAGTGGAAGATAATGTAAGTTTAAACATCTTTGACCTGTAAGCCTCTGTTTATAGCTGACTTGTTTCAATATGAAAATATTGACTTAATGGCTGCATGCATGATATTGTGCTGAATGCTATCAACAAGTCTTAGTCACCTGGGGGCAGATTGTTATTTGTAAGCAGCCTCAGCCAGTATGAAGTGTCAGTACTGAACTAACACTACATTCACAGCTGCTTCATACATATATTTGTATATATAAGTCAGTGATGGTAGTTGACTTGCTGGGTGTACCGCCTTCATCCTATACGTGGGACCCTGACAAACTGGTTTCACAAAGCCAAAATAATATGCAGCTCTTTACAAATCCTGTGCTGTGTTTTTTTGCGAATGTTGATAGTCTAGACACTGTAGTTCAAAAACAGCCCAGCACAGTGACTGTTTCTCAGGATAAACCATGTTGAAACTTGCCTAACACACAAACACATCCTGCCCCGGTCTGACGTGTAGTGAAGCACTAACTAGCCCACTCAGCCTTTATTCTTGCATATTCTACATCATTGTGACTCACTTTGTGGGAGTCACGTAGGAGGAGGGAAAAGCTTTCTGCGTAAATGGATATAGAAGCTAATAAATCATAGTTAAGAAGTTGCTGGTAGATCAGAGATAACAATGCTTAAGGCCAGCTCTTTACTTCAGGGTTTTCACTTTGAACAAACATGCAGTTTTTGAGAGGCCATATCATTTTAAGTTGACTTGGAAATGACATGATATAAAAAGAGAAGTCATGCTAACTCAACAGCAAGTTGTCTCGGGGTGTAACAAGCCTGAAGGAGCAGAAACCGAAAGCATTTCTAGCATATATACTCGAAGCAGTCAAGTGGACATTTTGTAACCCTTAAGTTGCCTCCTACCATAATGTGTATACAACTAGGAGGTAGTCAGTTCACCACTTTAACTGAGATGTCTCAACAACTATGAGATGGATTGTAATTCAATCAATCAATCAATCAATCAATCAATCAATCAATCAATCAATCAATCAATCAATCAATGTTTATTTATATAGCCCAATATCACAAATGTTACATATGTCTCAGTGGTCTTCACAGTGTGTACAGAATATCAGTATGACAATACGACACCCTCTGTCCTTAGACCCTCACACCGTACAAGGAAAAACTTCCAAAGAAAACCCAGTTTAAAGGGAAAAATGGGAGAAACCTCAGGGAGAGCAACAGAGGAGGGATCCCTCTCCCAGGACGGACAGACGTGCAATAGATGCCGTGTGTAAATTGAAAAGATAATACATTTGCAACATAGGTAGTCCAAATGTTTGGAAATGCATGTGTGTATGATAGGAAGATGAATCCACGAGGATATCCATCCAGGACCACAGCCACGACTCAAGATCCAGCGCTCGCGATCCAGGACACAGGACCGCAGGATCATCCATGACTCCGGATCCCAGCGTATATAGACACCAAAAAGAAAGACATTTGGGGAAGCTGGGTTAATCGGAACGTGAGAGTACACAGGTACAGACAGAGAGAAGGAAGAAGTAAGATGTCCCCCGACAAACTAAGCCTATATCAGCAAAACTAGGGGCTGAATCTAATCAGCCCTAACTATAAGCTTTATCAAAAAGGAAGGTCTTAAGCGCACTCTTAAAAATGGATAGGGTGTCTGCCGCCCGAACACAAACTGGAAGCTGATTCCACAAATGTGGAGCTTGATAAGAAAAGGCTCTGGCTCCCATTGTACTTTTAGAGATTCTAGGAACAACCAACAACCTGCATTCTTGGAACGCAATGCCCTAGTAGGACAGTAGGGTATAATGAGTTATTTAAGGTAAGATGGCGCTTGCCCATTAAGGGCTTTGTAGGCAAGAAGAAGAATTTTAAATTCTATCCTGTGTTCTATAGGGAGCCAGTGTAAGGCAGCCAGAACAGGAGTAATGTGGTCCCTTTTCCTAACTCTGGTTAGTACACGAGCTGCAGCATTTTTGAATCAGCTGAAGCGACTTGACTGACTTCTTGGTACTCCCTGATAATAAAGAGTTACAATAATCCAGCCTAGAAGTAACAAATGCATGGACTAGTTTCTCTGCATCGCTTTGAGGCAAGATATGCCTGATTTTTGCAATGTTACGTAGATGGAAGTAGGCGGTCCTTGAAATTGATTTTATGTGGGCGTTAAAGGATAAATCCTGATCAAATATAACACCAAGATTCCTTACAGTCTCACTGGAGGCCAAATTAATGCCATCCATAGTTAGTATATCTTTAGATAATTTGTTTCGTAGATTCTTCGGGCCAAGTACAATAACTTCAGTTTTGGTCGTGTTTAACATCAAAAAGTTTAAGGTAATCCACGTTTTTAAGTCCTTAAGGCAGTCTTGAATTTTATTTAGATGATTAATTTCATCAGGCTTGATTGATAAATATAGTTGAGTATCATCCGCATAACAATGAAAGTTTACAGAATGATTCCTTATAATATTGCCTAACGGAAGCATATATAATGTGAACAAAATAGGTCCGAGCACTGAGCCCTGTGGCACTCCATGGCTAACTTTGGTTTGCGTGGAAGATTCATCGTTAACACGTACAAACTGAGAGCGTTCAGATAGATAGGACCTAAACCAGCCTAAAGCAGTTCCCTGTATGCCAACTAAGTGCTCTAGTCTTTGCAATAGGATATCATGGTCGATAGTATCAAATGCAGCACTGAGATCGAGCAAAACAAGAATAGAGACAAGTCCCTTGTCTGAGGCTATTAGAATATCATTTGTGACTTTAACCAGAGCTGTCTCTGTGCTATGATGTGTTCTAAAGCCAGACTGAAAATCTTCAAATAAATCATTGTTTTTTAAGTAATCACACAGCTGGTTTGCGACCGCTTTCTCAAGAATCTTTGAGAGGAACGGAAGATTAGAAATAGGTCTATAGTTGGCTAAAACCTCTGGATCGAGGTTGTGCTTTTTAAGAAGCGGTTTTATCACTGCTACTTTGAATGATTGTGGAACATAGCCTGATAATAAAGACATATTCATAATATTTAATAAAGAAGTGCTAATTAATGGAAAAACGTCCTTCAACAGCTTAGTTGGAATTGGGTCTAACATGCACGTTGATGGTTTAGAAGAGAGAATCATTGAATGTAATTGTTCAAGGTTAATGGCTGAAAAGCATTCTAGTTTACTATCTAGTGTAATATTAGAACTTACGTTTCCGGGAGCTGTTGATAACACTATACTGGTCGAAGGCAAGAGGTCATTAATTTTGTTTCTAAGAGTAACAATGTTATCGTTAAAAAAGCACATACAATCATTACTACTGAGTGCTATGGGAATAGAAGGCTCAATGGAGCTGTGGCTCTCTGTCAGCCTGGCTACAGTGCTGAAAAGAAATCTTGCATTATTCTTATTCTCATCTATTAATGAAGAGTAGTAGGCTGCTCTCGCTTTACGCAGTGCTTTCTTATATTCATTGAGAGTAATATGCCAAATTAAACGAGATGCTTCAAGTTTAGTGGAACGCCATATCCTTTCAAGTTGTCTAGACTTTTGCTTTATTTTGCGGGTTTCGGCATTATGCCATGGAGCTAATCTATGTTTTATTTTCTTCTTTTTCAAAGGAACAACAGAGTCTAATTTTATTCACAGCGCATCTATAGCACTATCAACAACATGATCAATTTGGGGTGGTGTACATTTTGTATACGTTTCCTCCCCTACATGCAGACATGCTATCGAGTTAAGTATTGGTGGAATCTCTTCCTTAAATGTGGCTATAGCACTAACAGATAGGTTTCTGCTGCAGGAGCTTTTGACTAATGCTTTGTAGTCTCGTAATAGTACTTCAAAAGTTACTAAGAAATGGTCGGATAAAGCAGGATTATGCGGTTCGACTAATAGTTGCTCAATTTCAATACCATAAGTCAGAACAAGGTCGAGAGTGTGATTATAGCAGTGGGTTGGTTTATTTACACTCTGACAGAAACCAACAGAATCTAATATAGAGTTAAATGCAACAGTAAGGCTATTTTTATCATCGTCAACATGAATATTAAAGTCACCTACGATAATTACTTTGTCTGTTTTAAGAACCAAAGTTGATAAAAACTCAGAGAATTCTGATAAGAATTCTGAATAAGGACCTGGTGCACGATACACTGTAACAAATAAGATTGGCTGCAAAGTTTTCCAGGTCGGATGCGTAAGACTAAAAACGAGGCTTTCAAAGGAGGTATAATTTAATTTTGGTTTAGTATTGATAAGTAAACTTGAGTCAAAGATTCTAATAATTCTATTTTAAATGCACACCATTGGTCTGCAGAGAATAATTTCTTCTGGCTTTGGGGAACACCCGACACCAGTAGCAGCACCGGCATCACAAATATATTTGTCTCCCATCAGCCTTACCTGTACTTAAGTGTGTTAGAAAGCGTATATTTGCTTATTCATCATTATACCAGCAGCGTAGCCCTTTCATTAAGAGCCTGCTAGAATTAGCATTTAGCTCAGTGATCAAGATTCAGCTCTTAGTCTTGTTTTTTACAATCAAATGCCGTATTAGCTTAATAAACAGGATGACTTTATCTGTTTATTTGTGAACAAAAGATACACGTTTTGTGCATGTTTCTAAATTTGTATTTCATTGGCTGAATGACCACTTCCAACAAAAGAAATACAAAGAAAGAAGATGTCTGATATGGATGTGTCAGAACTTTCTCCAATTAAACAAAGATAAAACTGAGGCAATGGTTTTTGGAGCAAAGTCAGAACGTATAAAAGTGAGCGCTGAGCTTCAGTCTGCAATGTTCAAAACAACATATAAAGCCAGAAATCTAGGTGTAGTCACGAGAGGCTTCTCAATTCTTAAATGTCCCCTCCTCGACTCCCCTCCTCGAGACTTAGTCCCGCCCACAGGAGATGCGAGCGGAGGACCGAGGAGGGGAACCGAGGAGAGAGGAGGGGAAGCAGCAGACGTTTAAAGAAATGAGAACTCCTCTCCTCTGAGCGGTCATATTAAAGCGACGTCCGTTCATTATTACGTGGCAACAGCTGCATCATCTGTCGAGTGTTTTGTCATATTTTATAATCTCTGCTGGATCAGCTGAACATTGTTCCCCCACATATTTGCTTTGAATTCATTGAGAGTGCGGTATAATGAGACAATACCAGGCTACAGATGCGGACACACACACACAAATATATTTATATAAATATATGCAATTTAAAGTATGAGAGCACTCTCATAATAACGTAACACAATCAGAGACTGGATATATCCCCCCCCCTCTCTCTGGTCGCTGAAATGGGGAATTGAAATTACGGGCCAAAAGTTGTATTTGCAAGTATTAAAAGTAAGCAGAGGACACCAAACCAACTGAGACCCGTCTGTCCGCCGCATCTACGCACACACTGTACCACACACACCTACACACTGTACCACTCACACCTACAGCTCCTAAAGCATAATTAGGCTACAGCCGTTGTGTATTTTATTATGGGAAGCACTAAATGGTTTTAGAAAAATATCGACTCTTTGTTTGTAGATATCTACTAAACTAAAGCAAATAAAGAGAGTAGGCCTGTTATACTGAGTGATATACATTCTACACACTGCTCTGCTTTCTGCACGGGCCTCACAGCTGTTCTCTCTGTAAACATCGCGTCGCGATGAAAGCAGTTTCTAAAATAATATCCAGGGGTTGCATGCAGAGCTGTCATTGGCTGAGATAAGTCCGGCCGTGCGTCACGCCTCCACCGTTCCCGGGAAATGCATCCGCGGAGGAGCCGTGGAGGAACCATCAGTGTATCCTCGGTTATAGCTCCTCCAGAGAGCCTCCTCGACGCTCGATCCTCGGTCCTCGGTGTGCATTTAGAGAAATTAGACGTCCTTCAAAATGGCGCGCTGAAATTCATTTCCGGGTCACTACCGGAGGACCGAGGAGTCGAGGAGTCGAGGAGGGGAAATTTGAGTATTGAGAAGCCTCTATGGACTCTGACCTGAGTTTCAACAGTCACATTAAAACAGTTACTAAATCAGCCTATTATCACCTAAAGAGCATATCTAGGATTAAAAGACTAATGTCACAGCAGGATTTGGAAAAACTTGTCCATGCTTTTATCTTCAGTAGACTCGACTACTGCAATGGTGTCTTCACAGGTCTCACTAAAAAATCTATTAGGAAGCTGCAGCTGATTCAGAACGCCGCTGCTCGAGTCCTCACTGACACTAAGAAAGTGGACCACATCACTCCTGTTCTGAAGTCTTTACACTGGCTTCCTGTGTGTCAAAGAATAGATTTCAAAATACTGCTGCTGGTTTATAAAGCACTGAATGGTTTAGGCCCAAAATACATTTCTGACCTCCTGCTAAATGATGAACCATCCAGATCTCTCAGGTCTTCAGGGACTGGTCAGCTTTCTGTCCCCAGAGTCAGAACTAAACATGGAAAAGCAGCGTTCAGTTATTATGCTCCAAACATCTGGAACAAACTCCCAGAAACCTGCAGGTCCGCTGCAACTCTGACTACTTTTAAATCCAGACTAAAGACTTTTCTTTTTGTCGCTGCTTTTAATTGAACTATTCATATCTTAGACTGCACTGTAACTTTTATCCATGTATTTTTTCTTTTAATGTTTTAAATTTAAATTGAATTAATTTCTCCATGACATTTATGAGAGGGACTGCTCGAAAGTAGGATATTTGGGATATCCATCGTAGCCAGGGTTTACGATCAGTTTTTAGGTGATTTGTACTGAGGAACAAGTATCACAGCACCGACGGGTGAAAAATAGTGTTTTGGTAACACGGGGTGTTCAGGTAACACTTAAAGACTTTGTTATGGAACGCAAAGCCGAGTAGGGGGCTAGTACACCCTCCTGAGGGTCCGATTGTGGATGTCATGCGAGCATAACATGGTGAAAACAATCAGTCTAAATTAACAATCGGGACGGAAATGTTCGGATTTCCAAAGGGAGGTTCTGTGAATAAATAAAAAATCAAGAACCGAAATAATTGAACTATTCATATCTTAGACTGCACTGTAACTTTTATCTTTTAATGTTTATTTTATTAGCTTTTCTTTTTAATGACTGATTTTAAATGCCATTTTCTTAATGTCTTTCATTTTTTGTTTTTCTTTTAATGTTTCTTTTATTATCTTTTACTGTTTCTAAATGCCTTTATCTGAATGTCTTTCATTTTTGTAAAGCACCTTGAATTGCCTGGTGCTGAAAGGTGCTATATAAATAAACTTGCCTTGCCTTGCCTTGCCTTGATAAAAAAAGAAAGAAATTAATCTGCGTCCTCCACCCTCCCTTCATACTCCTCCTCAGTCCTTTTCTTCTGGCTTAACAAGGTTTGCTCTGTTTATGCACAATAGAAACAGCCTCCCACACATTATGTGTAACCAGTAGTTCATGACCTGTTGTTTTGGATGTAAAAAGAGCTGCTTTTGAATTCATGATTGACGTCCTAATATGTGTAAGAACAATGTGTATGACCCCTCACATCATTGAGAAGGTAAATTGGCGCATCCTCAAGATAATCTGTTTTTTTGGAGTCCCTAACAAGAATCAAACCACCTCGGGAAGTGTGATTTTTAACTGCAGTTTCTCTGAGATAATTCAACCTGTGGTGTGTTCAGGTGACCATCGTCGACACAGGAGTGAGGGGAATGATCGCGGTGGGCTTGGTGCCTCAGCTCTACAAGCTGGACCATCAGCCGGGCTGGCTCCCCCACTCTGTGGCCTTTCATGCTGATGACGGCAAGTATGTGATATTACACATTTGTTCTTAATATACAGGTGGACTTTATTCTAGGAAACAATATAATGGCTGGTCATTTTTATTAGGAGTAGGGAAATGTTGATACATCTGACTATTGCAATATTTAAAAAACATTGTATCACTGCATCTGATGAAATATTAAATACATATTTCTGGTTTTCTAGTCTCTACATTGGCAACATCTGAAACTCTTGAGCCTTCCCTTCTTGTCTTTCCGCAGATTGTACAATGGCAACACTGTAGGACAGCAGTTTGGTCCAAAATGCTGCAGAGGAGACAGAATCGGCTGTGGCGTATCTCTGGACTCTGATGATGGACAGCTCACTGTGTTTTTTACAAAGAATGGCAAAGAGGTAAGTGCTACTTCACCCTGGAATGATTCCCCTCATACAGAATGTATTCAGCCATTACACATTTATATATTAATGTATTCAGAGTTCAGAGCTAAAACTGTTTGTGCCTGTGTGTGCCTAGGTCGGCAGTGTGGAGATCCCAGCCTCTCCTGAGGCTTTTTACCCCGCCGTGGGGATGCACTCTTTGGGGGAAGAAGTTCTGCTGGACCTGAACGCTGAGTGGGGGGTGGAGGAGGATGATGGACAGATGATTGTGGATAGTCATGAAGAGGACTGGAGCCGTCTCCATGACGTCAAGGTGACCGGCACGGTAAGTGTTGCTGAGAAAATTGACATCATTTTTATCATTTCTACTGTGAGCAGGTCTGCCACTCAGTGACATACGAGCACAGGAACAGGCCAATTAAAGCACATATCTTCTTGCCAGAAGTGCATTTACTAATGTATTCATTACTGAAATATGTAAGCACTACAACATGAGTGATGTTATAAATGGCAATATACAGATTTCATACATTTAAATCTTTAAATATGTACCAACATAGGATAAGTGGAGTTAGAGAATGTAATAGTAGGCGTAATGTAAAACAGTAAAACAGTATAAAAGACATGTACAGTTACTTTTTATGTACAGTAACAATAATGAAACAGTGTTTATGGTTCAGTCAGTGCAAGCGGGGTAGTGCTAATGACATGTTTTATAAGTATGAATGATGCAAAAACATGTAAATAAACGAATAAAATAAATGTGTGCAGTGGTAAGTGCAACGTTGCTTTTGGAGAGGTAAGTGTTTCTCTGGCCATCATGTCCAGGACCCGAGACACACAGATGTACCAAGTCCAACGCTGTCTATTCACTTGACTCTATTCAAAATGGTTGGTTTATTTAAATAACACTAAAAAGGATTGTCCATATTTACGATCAATAAGGCAAAGTGCAAACACCTACATGTAGATGACAAACCCTTAAGTCTCAGATAATCAATATAGAAATAGACGTAATTATTATCTTTTGCTAGATACCTGATAAGAGGAACAGCAGATACGGAATTCTCTGTTTGTTTCTCCCTGTCTCTCTGCGGGGGACTCCACCCTCCCTGTCTCTCTGCGGGGGACTCCACCCTCCCTGTCTCTCTGCGGGGGACTCCACCCTCCCTGTCTCTCTGCGGGGGACTCCACTCTCCCTGTGACGGCAGGCCTGCAGTGTTTGTGTCGGACTCAGGACATATTACGCACAAAACCTGAATAGGATGGCAGGGGCTCGCGGCTCACTAGCCTTCAGGCAGTACCTTTATGCCACCCGCACATTTAATGATCCTTTATTAGTACCAATGTGGCCCTGTCCTGTATGAATGCAGGGCTGAGCTCCCCTGCAGCGCATCAATTACACAGGAAAGCTGTCAGGACACAAATGAAAAGGGTTATTAATAAAGACGGATTGGTGCTTTTCTGTGGAATAGCTCCTGAGGGTCAGAGCTGTTTGCTTTGATGTTTTAATTGTGACGTTTACGTTTTTGGATTACAGTTTGATGTGTTTCTATTATCAAACAATCTCTGTTTCTGGGGTTCTTCATCTACTTGCATATGCACTGGAGCGCCTGTGTACCTCACGAGGCTGTGCTGACTGCCAGAAAGAGATTAAGAGGACACAAGCAATCTGAATGTCCTCTTTCCAAGGAGCCTGCTGCTTCTTAATGATAGCGGAGTGAGTTTAACTTTGTTAATCGATAACCATGGTAGTAATTAGATGTTGGCCCTCGACTCTCAGATATGTTTCCTAGCTTGTTATCTTCAGCCAGTTGTATTGCGTTCCCTTGTGTTCAGCTACTGCTCTGATGACATTTGAGAAGGTCACTCTGGAAATGGACCCAGTTTTCCTGCTGTTGATGTTATCCTCTGCTGCTTGTAGTAAACAGTAATGTTATCTTCTTGGCTTTCCTTACACAAACAGTTTGGAGCAGTCAGTGATGACTAATCCAAATCCTGACCCCTTTTTCTTTGAGGACAGGAAGTATTGCATGCAACAGGATAATTGAGTAATAAAACACGTTCTTTCATCTTATGTAGCTAATGTCTCCATCAGCATGAGAGGAAGGCAGCAGTGCACATCAGACAAGCTAACACTAGCTAGTGACTGGGCCGAACTCAGGAGTCATTATAATAATTGAATACATTCTTCCTCCAGTTGTATTGACATGCCTAAGTATACAGTTGGTGTAACATCCTGCTTGACAATAGTTAGGCAGTGTTTACGCTTATTTATGTAAATAGTAAGAAGACCCAGATGATTGTGAGGTTAAATGGAGCAAGACTTCTGCTCTCTATGTGGGACAGATGCACTGCTTAAAGCAAGCCTCTGTGACTTTTGCGAACAGCAGCTATTGAGGCCACAAGTGACACATATGATACGGTGCTTTATGTGAAACAAATCAAATCGCATTATACTTATACAGACAATTATTACAAATCACCCATTTGTTCAAAAATGATGTAACAGTCACACAAGTACAGTAACACAGACAAACAACATTGTCATAAAATAATCTTATTGATGCATTTATGTTAGATATTTATCTCTTTCATTAGCCACCAACATACGTTCATACTAGACTAAATTATTCTGTAGAACTAAGTGTATTGGATTCAGCAAGGATGTGCTTTAAGAGTCAATGTTTTTAATTTTAAGTTTTCTAAGACGAATATAGTCATGAGTACACAACACTGACATTTGGTCATCTTTCATAGTAATTGTGGCTAAGACATATTGTATGCAGTGACAACCAATTTGGCAAGAGAGTGTATTTACACATTAAGAAGCGCAATCAGGAACAATAGATTTGATTTGCTGTCATTGTTATGGCCTTTTTTTTTGCTTCAGCTCTTTTGGTCTTGATCCTCTCACAAGAAGATGATCTGTCTCCAGATCAGATGTTCTGTGCCGAGCAGGTTACTGTATGTGTTGTTTCCACAGCTGCTGGAGTACGTGGGTAAGGGGAAGAGCATCGTGGACGTGGGCTTGGCTCAGGCCCGGCGGCCCCTCAACACGCGCTTCCACTACTACGAGCTGGAGATCACAGACCCTGGAGAGAAGTGCTACATCGCCCTGGGGCTGGCACGCAGGGTAACGGCCTCACTCTACTCATCACACATGTCTTTATCAATGACACACCATATCACTTTTTCCCCACACTCTGCTGGTTTTCTGTCGGTAAAGAAAACGTCTCTCCCCCCCCTCTCACCGCGTCATCGCGTTTCCTCATGTGCACCCCTGCTCTCACTGTTTCCAGTCTGAGTGATCGATGACCGAAAGAGGAAAAGCTAACAACTGAATAAATATTGTCTCATTTTACCCCTGCTTCTGGTCTTCCATAGAAAACAGGTTGTTCCATTTACATGCTAATCTACCATGTCGACTACAACACTGCAGTCAGGTTCATGAGAGGTTATTGAAAAGATGCGAGGAGAATATCTGATCTTAGCTCGCTTTGTTCCAGCTTTAGAAAAGAATAAAAAGGAATTCAAAGTATGCAGGAGTTCCTCAGGCTAAGCAATTAAAGGTTTAATCCTAATTAACGAGGTGATATTAAATCATAAAAGATAACCGCAAGCACTGATCCGTATTTTGTAAGTAAATTAGGACTGAGAGAAGACTTGAAGGACATGAAGCTTCCTCCGACTCCTCGCCAGTCGTCCGTGCACGCAGCTCCCTCGGGTCACACTCGGTGGAGAATGGAGCTTTGTCATTTCGCTGATTGTTTCCCAGGAAGTGTATTTCTCAACGTGTCTGCGGTTTTGGAGGAGCATTGTAAATCCTTCAAAGGGTCATTCCTGAGGTTACGTTCTGTATCCCGCCCCCCCCGCCCCTCCGTCAACCCATGCAAGATGCACCAGTCTGCTGATGGGAAGCATTACCTCTCGCTGCAGAAATCAAAACAAAGGTGTCTCTCTGGCTCGTGGTAACCATGGTGGTAACACATGCTTCACGTTTTCAATTTGCTCAACGGTTGCTTATAGTGGATGAAGAAGCATTTGTTGTCAGTGCATTCCTTTTCTCTTCTGTTGCTCCAGGCGAAAGGCTTATTTTCTTCTACGTACCTTATCTATTTAATTCTATGGTTTTGCTTCAGTCTTGTCTTCTCATGCTTTATCTCACCTGTTGCTGTGCTTATCATCATATCAATGCACCTCTCTCAAGGGCTTATATGGTTACTTCTCACTGTAAGGTGTCATCTGTTTTATTACAGGAAATCCAATTCAAGAATCCCTCCCTGAAAGTTGCCGCAGATGATTTAGTTTGTCCATCAAACCCTCTGTAAATGACACTTTCCCAAAGCTAGATACAAAGTGTCTAGCTCTATTTGAAGAAGCAAATAGTTGTCTGGACAGGATTAGGTTAGGGGTCTTAAATGGAAATGATGTTCTCCATCTCCACTTACTGGGAATAAACAAGTGCAGTGAGCAGACTTCTCAACGTTCTGCATGGATTCTGTACCGTAAACACAGACTCACAGTTATTGATGTTTTATTTAGCTGCCTGGGCCTCTGAGCAATTTTCAGTTACAAATCACTTTGGTAGCCAACACAATGAACTGTGTTATGGCAGTGATTAATAAGGAAACCAATAGATGAAAAAAATGTCTGCAGCTTGTCCAATATGTCAATATAATTAGGTAAAACTCCTCAAGATAATAATCAAAAACACCTTTGTTGAGATATCCCAATCAAAAATATTTATTACCTAAAGACATTATATTGACATATTATATTCCCAATTGAGTGAGCTATCAGCTAACCTCACAGCACAGTCTCTCTGCACCTGGGTTCCTAACCTCCTGACACCTCAGTCTAAACACTGACGTTTTCTGGATGCCAAAAGCTACAAACAATGTTTGTTATTCATGAAGCAAAATCTTGTTTTGAAGTTTGAGTCTGTCTCCCCAATTCAATACAAAAATATAGAGAGGGAAAGAAACTTGAGGGTGTGCTTATCGATCTTAAGATGTCGCTTTCTCCTTTGTCTCACAGGACTACCCCAAAAACAGACATCCAGGCTGGAGCAGAGGGTCTATAGCCTATCATGCAGGTCAGTGCCGTCGTGATGGTGCATGTCGATCCGTCAATGTGATGGTTCTGCATTCAAATTAAAACCGTATTAAACTGTCATTGTGGTCAGTGTAAGTGTTACATATCCTTTCTTATGTTTCGTACTGTACACATTACCGGTTAGCAATCACTAAGAGCACCAACTTGTCTCATGTTTCTGGCAATAATATAAGCTGCATATGTATTATTTATTGGTTGCCATGCCAGTTATAATTGAATATGTAAAAGCTGTCTTCCACCAGCCAAAAAAGTGTATTTCAGAAAAGAGTTCCCAATGAACTTGTGAGTGTAATTGCTCCAACTGAATGTTTGTTCTTCCCCGGGTTTCGCCTTGTTGCTCTGGTTTCATCCCACAGCAGGTCAGACGAACTGGAAACTTTCAAATGCCTGCAGGGCTGAGTGGGAATGAGTTTGTCTGTCTGTAGTTGTCTGAGCACGACCAGTGGCTCGGAAAACAAATGGACGGATATTAGTTTACACTGCTCCACCCAACAGAAAGATGTTGTTAGCCGAGGCAGATGTTGTCTTGTGTCTTGAGTGTATCACGCCCACACGCATGTGACACAAAGCACTGATCGACGCCCCTGTTGTTCTTCGCAGATGATGGAAAGTTGTTCCAGGGCAGCGGGGTCGGGGACGCGTTTGGCCCGCGCTGCTTTGAAGGGGATATCATGGGCTGTGGGATCATGTTTCCACGCGACTACAGCCTGGACGCTGGAGGTGAAAGTCTTCATAATGTTTCCAAAAGCACTGTGCCTCAGCATGTACGACCTCTTATAAGCTTTCTTTCTATTTCTCTGTCTGGGTTCTCTCAGATGACGTAGATGATTGGGACTTTGACGTTATTCCAAAACCCAGTGAAGTTCAGAATGATCTGTATGCAAACAATGAAGAAGAAGAGGAGGAGGAGGAGGAGGAGGAGGAGGGAGAAGATTTGGAGGGGAGGAAGGTCACGGTAAGATTATTTCAAGAAGACTATAAAACAAGACTCTTAAATCCTTCAGAACCAGGTTAAAAGCCAAGTAGGTTTACACATGCAAGGAATGTGCTTTGGTGTATACATAATACACAGTCAGGAAAAAAGTATAAGAATACTGTATACATTTAAAAATTAAGTGTACAAATATTCATATTATCCCCTTGTGTTTAACAGGTGTTCTTCACCAGAAATGGAAAGGTGGTGGGCCGGAGGGACGTGGCCTTACCTGTGGGGGGCTTGTACCCCACCATAGGCATGATGAGCACTGGGGAGAAGGTCAAAGTGGACCTGCACCCCCTCAGTGGCTGAGTAGAGAGGAGAAAAAACTGCGGAGAAATCAGAGCATGGACGAATAATTGAGCTCTGGTACATTTTTGGAGATCAGATACTGAATAATACCTCCACATCAAAATGCTCCAAGATGTGACTTGAAGAGTCCAGTGTAGACGTGACTGTGGCTCATGCTGTAAGAATGATCAACATAATGTATGTTAATTTTACATGCGTGCCTTAAAGTGCTTTTATAATTCATGTTTTTCAGAAAATCCAGTGGTTTGCATAGGGAAAACTTTTCTCATCACTATGAGTAAAGTTCATAGAATGCCAAAGAAAGGGTCACACCAGAATGAATGTTAAAATCCAATCAGAGCAAATGCCAGCCAACAAGTGAACCATCTTATCAGCAATAGATATGTGACAGCAGGCTGAGACACACTGCTCATCACCGGAGGTCTGCTGCACCTCCTATCAACGGTGTGTTACTGACACTCAGTGGTGGGAGGGAGACATGCTCACATAGTCTTCCAAACGAAAGAAGTAGTGCACTGAATGAACAGTGCCTTTACTTAAATCCGCTGCTTTACACGTGTGAGTTCATATTCTGACATGGACTCATTACGCCATGTTTAGTGCAAACCTGCAATAGGAATAATGGGATGATTACATTTCCAAACATGTTGCTGAAGCTAAATCCAAAACAGTTTAATTGTCCTGTTGGGGGAAGCAGTTTGAAAAGCTGAATTCTAAATTAGGATTGTTTTAATATCATGACTTGCTTTTGTCCTCTTTTAATATATGATGTTAACCAAAGTGTACAGGATGTAATGTAATCCAAATCCTATGCTGGACATAATCACTCCAAAGTCTTTCGGAGAAACATGCGTGTCTAAAAGATGCAAAAAAGAAACCAAAATTCATTTGTTCCCGTTTATCTCGCGGTTTACCTTAAACTCCCGACAAACCAAGAATAAAACTGATCTCTATATCTAAGTTAACATAGTAATGATGGATACAATGGAACCTCATCGTTAGGGTTTAAGGGGAAATAGAAACTAAGTTGTCTCAGACTATTAAACTCTCTCACGACTAAACATGGTATTTCAAGAGATTTGAATGTTGTAAATGAAGCCATACTGTAATATGTGCTGCTCTCAGGTATATTTGAAAATCCAAATTCACATACCTTGTCTTTCCTGGTTATTTTTGTGATGTTGCTGTATGTTCAAGTCAACCATTGATTGTCACAAGCCTGTATTTCTTTTAACAACTGTGCCCATTTCCCTCATAAATCTTATCTTTTTGACATTGAAGACTGTTAAAGGAGAATTTGTGATCCCCTCCCCAACTCCAAGTAAATGCTAAATGTTCCTATTGTTTTATTTTTGCGACACCATTTTGCACACCTACTTTGCTTTCTGTGATGCAATTGGAAGTTATTCATGCAAATATCACAGGCTGTTAAAACTAGCTGTATATCATGGTTATAATAAACACATGTAGTACTTCTTTAGGCCTAAAAGCCTGACTGCTTTTAAAGGCTTGACCTAATGAGCAAAGTGCCTTGTTTAATATTCCATACGAGTGCTGGAAATGTCACATTATCGGATGCATGTTGCATAAATAAGGAAAGATTGCATCCATGAAGTATCTTCCTGGTCAGCAAGACAATTTAAAGGCTGTTGCTCATGTGATGCTCAACTGCTGCTAAGTGTGTGCCGAGGGAACGCTCTGCACATCATTATATCAGCCGTACTGTAGAGGGGTGTTCTGTGTTTGTTATTCACTTGTTATTGTCATCGTCCACATTTGTGTTAGTGGTCATCTTATCATGGGAGCTAATGATGGGCGTCTGCTGCTGTTGGATGCATCAACTCACGTTTAATGTTTAGCCCCACTTTATATTTTATTTAATGAATCATGAATGAAGTTTATTATCAGTCTTTCTCAGTCCAGCCCTTGTGTAAATCCTGTAATGTTTTTTCATTTCTTCTTGACTTTTATGGTCTTCCTTGTCTCTTTTCCCTCAAAGCAATCGGGTAAACTGCCAAAAATCATTTAAAATAAAACAATATTCACACCCTGCTTTGGCCTTTTCTTTTGCATCAAGTTTAATATAAATGACATTTACTGACCTAAAATGCTAATGAGATCATCTTAGATGTCTTTTAAAATGCAGAACGGATATTTGAATCGCTAAATGATTTATGTATGATGAATCTTTCTTCCCTGAACTGCACGGTCGGACCGGAGTTAAATTATCACAGCAATTATTGTCTTTAATAGAGCTATTTAGGTTTTTTAAGAAGTGATGACCCTAAAGCTGTTCATAGTGGAATATCAATGGCATTATTAAGGCTTAAAGCTGTTACAAAAATGTTTTGTTACTGTCTTGGATGTTTTAAACTATGCAAGTACTTACAGCAGTGGTACTTATTATTTATCTAAAAAAGGATCTTTAAAAAAGGACATTATATCCATCATCCAGTTTTGTTGGGCATTTTCTTTGGATTCATAGTTATAATGGCCGTCTGTTCTCAAAAGCATAGCATGAAGGACGCTCATAAACAATACATGAATACAACAAGATGAAACTGACACTAGCCAGCAGGTAAAGAAACCTGAATCGAGTAAAACACGTGCTGGATGTTAAAAGTCAAAGTAATTGGCTGCAAACTCCATTTCCGTTTTGATATATTTTAATTGTGTTTCAACAACATTTTAGACAGAAAGCCCTTTATGGCATTATACAAATTATGAAAAAATATTCTGCATGGCGAACAAATGTTCCAGGCACATTACAAAATACAAAATGTTTTACAAACCATATAAAGTTGATCACATTTGGAAATGTTGAACACAAATCCAGAAGGCCCAGGGAGATGATTTATATGCTACTTAGACTTGAATATAGCTGTCAGTAGAAACGTTAATTAATCACATTTTCTCCTCCGAATGTTGCTATGGTGATTAGAAGAGTTCAGGAACAGGTAAATGATCCACCAAACCAGAGAGCCCCCTGCAGGATACTGATATTAATGTCTACTGAAAAAGGCTCACTAACAAGTCAGTAGACTGCTATTGTCTGCTATTAAGTATTTTAACATTTCCAGTTATTTCTAAACTCATTTGGTTGATTTCTAGCGTTGCTCAAATCTAATCCAGAGCTTTCTAATGTGTCTTACGTTTGTTTCTAGTGTTGACAATTTAAATTGAGGCACTTTGTTAAAAAAAAAATAGCTACAAGACGCCCAGACATTTACTCCCTGAAAACATCGTGGTGAGGGCTTTTTGGTAAAAGATTATTTGGTCTTTTCTGGACTGTTTAGCTGAATGTCATTAAAAAGCACTTAAAGTGCTGCCTAAAGTTTAAGGGTTTTTGGACACATTACCTACAAATGAAATGATGGTGCATCAAATGATCACGAGATGATTACATTAAATAGAGGCATGGAGTGCTTTGGAGTGGTTACAGAACAGAACGTACCAGGTTTGATTCCGACATTTCACAGCCCCCCCCCCCCCCCTCTCGCCGCTATTTCTAAACTTGCCTCTGACAAATACATGTCAAAATAAAACATAATATAACGTTAATGAATGCATAGAGGCCGACCTTCCAGTATAATCAGGAGCCGTGTGAAGGCTGAATTAGATATTTATCAGTATACAATTAAAAGGCAGTTATCGAATATAAAAGCACACACACACCTATTCCACATTTTCGCAACTCTCCTATAACACTATAAAATCCTGCAAAGCTAGATTTGTGATCTACCAATAAACTGAATATACAAAACCGTAAAAGTGTTATAGGGTGGCTGGAGGTGACTATAGGACTGTTAGATGTCTCTATGAGTCAGAGTCAGAGTCGTCATAGTAGCGGTTCCTCTTGATCATATCCTCCGCACTCAGCTCCTCTGCATCACTTCCTTCTTTGTCCTCCTCCCAGAAGCCCACATCCTGGGAGGCGCGGTCCTGCTTCGGCTGTGGAGGTGGAGAGGCGGACGGTGAGATATCGGGGGAGTTGCTTCTCAGAGAGTGTTCATCTTCCACCATCTTGTCTTCTGCTGCTGCTGTTCCTCTCTTCCATGGTTTCTCTCTCTCTTCCAGCGGCTCGGTCTCCACAGCCTCGTCTGAGATGGCATCGCTTGTATTTTCTTCATCTTCGCTCGGTATTCGAGGCAATGACTCTTCTTTCTTTTCCTGCCGTTTCAGCTTCTGCGGCTCTGGCTTCTTCTCCACTGCTGGTTCTTCAGACTGTTTGTCCTCGAAGGATGCCCTCCAGTCCAGCAGGGATTTGAGAGGGCGCCGAAGCTCCCTGGGCTCCGGGGGGGCGGCTGCGCGGGGTTTGGGTGCGATTGTAAAAGGCCGAATGCGCTCCTTCAGAGAAGAGCTCCTCCTCAGGCTCTTCAGCTCAGCCCGGTCTGAGCTCTGGAAGGGTGAAGGCACCTCGTCCCCCGGGGGCCACTTGGCTCTCCAAGGTCGGTTTGAAGAAACTCCCTCTGTGACTGGACTGAGTGCTTCTGTCCCACAGGGGCCCTCACCAGCCGGGGGGGGCCAGGCGACCCTCAGCCTGCGTTTCTCCACCGGCTTCTCTGCAGACTCTGGCTTCTCCTCGGCCCTGACAGGTTTCTGCACACGTGTCTCCAGTCTGGCAGTCAGGTCTCCTACCTTCACCGGCTGAGAGGTCTCCACAGCCGGAGGCCCCTGTTTCTCTGAGACAGTCTCAGCGGGACGCGTCAGCGCTGCTGGGGCCGCTTGCTCCCTCGGTGTCAACACTTCCTCACCTTCCTCTCCATCAGCTCGAGGCTCCCAGAGCTCCTTGTGAGGCCGATGGCCGAAGCCCTCGTCATAGTTGCCTTTAGCTTTGAACAGCTGGCTGAAATGGGGCTTGCAGTAGACTTTGCCATGCAGAGAGGCGTAGTTCCCAAGACTAGAAATGAAAAATGGCAAAGATGTTATTTTGCTAATTTCCGTTTTTGAGGTTCTTGTGATCGGCCACCAGGGAGGCATTTCAAAATCACGTTGAAAATGTAGGAAATATGTGACAGTGCACAACTGACCTGAGCGTGGTGCTGCAGTGAACACAGCGGAAGCAACTTTTGTGGTAGACATGCTGAAGAGCGACCAGTCTCTCCAACGGGTACACCGTCTTCTCACAATCGACGCACGTCTCCCTCACCGGTGCGCTGAACTTCTAAACACACAATGAAAGTAACACAAATCCATAATTAGAAAGGGCTAAAAGTGCACATTTCTTTCGATGCTTCATGAATGTGTCCATCTTTTTGGAATGACTGACTCACCCGAGGTGCTTTGGGCTGCTCGCTGCTGCTGTCCCCTGAAACAGACAAAGCATCAGTCAGTGTTTTACTGAGCAGCTGGAAAGAGCAATCAAACCAAACCAAACCGTGTCTCATACTCGGTGTCAGAGTAATTTGGGAATATTAATATAGTAGTTAATGTTCCATTTTACATTACAGGTTAAACTGCATAAATAACACTATCAATGCCCTTTGAGTGTCCACTACGACTCACCATTGCGTTCAGGTGCAGGAATGTGTTTCTGAATTGATGGTGCAGATGTTTTTGGAGCAGGCACCTCTGCGGCCTGGAGGAAGCACAAAGGGGAAGAAAAGAGGGAAACAAACACATGTGTCAAGTGGCTGCGACAGAGAGAACTGCTGTGTATTTCCCAGTTAAAAAAAACAGACTTTGAAAACACCTGTATTTACAAAAAACCCCACTGTTATCCCAGTTATATGTTTAAATTCAGCTCTTGTTGAACTCACAGAGCGGGTGGCGCCTTGTTTAGAAGCAGCAGCCTGATACTTGGCCATCTTGTCCCTCGTGGATGTGGAGTCCAACACTCTGTCACGCACAGTCAGACCTAAAGCAGGACATATAAACACGCTTAATCCTTTCATTGTATTCTGCAGTAAACACACGTCAAATCTATGGCTGCATTTCACACATTTCATTGTGTTCATTGAAACAAAACTTTCTTCTAACTCAGTGGATTCGGGAAAAAAGTTAGGGGTTAGGAGATGACAATTATTTAATTCTGCATTTTGCATCACCCCCACTATTGTGCAGAAGCTCCATTCATTATCTAAAGTGCTGTGTGTGTGTGTGTGTGTGTGTGTGTGTGTGTGTGTGTGTGTGTGTGTGTGTGTGTGTGTGTTTTCTTTACCCTCATGTTGGTCCATGTCCTCTGATGAAGTACTGCGAAGGGTTGTCCTGCCAGCCTGTAAGAGGAAAAGGGAAAGAAAAATAGTTGAGATCAGAGGCCTAATTACTAAGTTAATGGCATGAAAAAGTACAAAATTCACAGCCTATATGTGAGGCACTAACTGTTTCACAAATGGATATCACAAGACATCCAGACCAATTATTCACAAAGGTTTTGGAATGCATCATCCTCACATTTTGGAGAACACTGCAACAAACAACAACTTGATTAAGATGCCTTAGTGGGAGATTCAGGGACACGTACTATATCTAAATCTTTCAACCTTAACTGAGGACCTGTAGGTGTCGTACTTCTCAAACACCAAACTACATGCTCCGTCTCAGCAACACTTCAGTAAAGACACACCAGCTAGTACAGTCACCAGTTTTTATACTTTTTGACATCTGTCTCCAGCAGAAAAAATGCCAGGTATCTGCATGGACACCCTGTAACATGCCTTTAACCCCTGCTTTGTGTGTATGCCCATGTGTCACTAACATTAACTAAACCAGACAGTTCCTCTCAGCAGTTGTATTGAACACACACACATACACACATACATACACACATGCACACACAGGTGGAGAAGAGTTGTGGACAATTATTTTTCAGAACGTTTTTAGTGGGACTGTGGATTTGTGTTGTGCCACCGTCGTCCTCATCCAATCCAAACCACCAAACGCAATATAAAACACTCAAAGCTTTGTGTATACTAAATATAAGAAGATTGAACCTTTTCTTGCAGGATTATTGACAGAGTTAATGGCACATTTCCACTGCAGCGGGGTAGCCTCGTTTAAGCGTCCTTGCTCAGGCTTCGGGCTGCCTCGCAGGCAGTCCGAGGCCGTGGCGCATTTCCATTACAGTTTAGGACCTGGGGTAGCAACGCAGTGTAGGCGGGGCGATCGGCTTTTTGGCTTGCTTCTAGATATATTTGTGACGCTAGGGATGATCTCGCGCGCGATCTTGTGACGATTCTCCCTGACCAATCAGCAGTCGAGAGTGATGACGTCACTAGTTCAGCCCTGGCCCTGGCCCTGGCCTGATAGAACCACGATTTTATGGGGCCGGAAAAAGAGGGAAAAAGTACCCGCTAGCCGGTGCTACGCTATATGGAAAGGCCACCAAAAACTGGCCTGGCCGCTTGAGGACGATTAAGGACACTTAAACGGGGCTACCCGCTGCAGTGGAAATGCGCCATAAGTGTTACAACTCAGTCCACCCTGTACATGTTCAACAGTAACCTAAAGCCATATGTCAGCATTTTTAGACACTGCTACTTGCAAAAAAGGTGTTCAAGCAGTGTGTTGAAAACTGTAGCACACACCACAAACTGCACAACATGACATAAAAAAGCCTATAAAATGGAAACCTAAAACTGAAGCTCAGGGCTGCTGGAAACACACACTGTGGCTAATGAAAAGTGAGATAAAGCCCGTCGCTCCTCAGAGGTGATCCTCTGAAGAAAGAAACAGCTTTCGGTCAGGAATGTTCCCACATTCCTCTCTTATGGAAGGTGAAGAGTGGAGGGCTTGTTGTTTTGGGCTAAGAGGGAGAGAGACACTGCAGGAGAGTGAGAGACCGAAAATGGGGGGGGGGAGAAGGGCCACAAACCAGGTGGAACAAGACATCTTCGGAAAATACAGGGAACAGTGGATACTGCATCTGAAAGTATGACAACCTAAACACAACTCCGTGGTCAAAGAAAGGACCTTGTCCTTGTCCTTAGCTGCTGTTTGGAAATGGTTATTATACTCAATAACAGGTGGCTTCTTATCTCTGTTTTACATATGCAAACTAATTGCATTGTCCTACAACAAACTGCACCACTCATTCCTGTCCTCTGTTTGGTTTAGTCACTATTGTTTTGCTGTAAGGCTGGAGGGCATAACAAGCCTTGTAAATTAGGATCTAATGGCACTTTTCCACTGCAGGACCTAGCACGGCTTAGTACTGTATGGTTAGGCCTTGGTAGGCCAGGCTCACTTTATGCTGTGTTTCCATTACAGTTTACCAACTGGGGTAGTAGCTATAGTAACGCATTGTGGCGGGGCAATCGGCTGTTCGGCGGGCGGAGCGACACTGCGTAAAACTGCCGTGACGTCATCTTCAATGCGAACCACAAAACCAAAACATCAGCCGCTAGCACTCACCTCACAGCTCCTCATATCTGTACAGAAACTGGACAAAAGTTAAACAAGTACAAACCACAGACTGTCTGTGTCATGGTGAATACAGTCGCTGGTTTATTTATGTCTGTAGGCCGTTGTTGTGAGTGTGGACGGAGCATATACAACGTTAGCTTAGCCTGATCGATCCGATCTCCATTCAGAAAACACGCATTTTTCGCCTGCCGTCTTGTCTGCAGACCGGTATCAGTATGTTGTTATTTCGGCATCATTTTGAAACGTGTAGTACAATTAAATCACGGTCAAATATGTTCATTTTGTTGTAATTGTAGCCCCCTTGCCAGCGATTCACTCTGACCATTCAGCAGTCGAGAGTGTTTACGTCACTAGTTTAGCATATTCAGCCCGGTAAGAACCTCGATTTTGTAAGGCCAGAAAAAATGTGAAAAAGTAGCCCTGAGCCGGAACTACCCCTAGTGGAAAAGCAAAAAAAAGCTTAAACCGTGCTACAGTGGAAAAGCGCCATAACTGTTTAAAGAGTTCCTTTAAAGATTTGAATTGAAACAGATTGAGGTAATGCAACATAAATTTAACTACATCTTTTCTTCTCAACATGGGTTCAGAAAAGGGTGTTTATGACCAATGCCTGATAAACTTGGCCAACACATTAACAGCTGGCAATGTTGGCAAACAAAGTGACCAAGAGCCTCATTCATAAGCAAATATGACCTCAGTTAATGTCGAATGTAGACACAAATTGAGAACTTTTTGCCAGTCTTTTTAAAATATTGTACTTATTAAAGTGTGGAGGGGCTGTCCCACCTAGAAGTGTCTCAAATGTGTCTGATGTTAAACATGAAGTGATTTGTGTGTACCTTGCCCATGGTCTCCTCTCCCCTCTCAAACTTCATCTTCAGGTTGGTTAGTGGCACTCTGGGTTTTTCATAAGAGGCACAGGGGCTGGTTGGAACTTGCTCTTCAAGCTTTTCAGGTCTTTCCCGGTGTGTCAGCACATCCCTCTCCATCTCGGTTTGCTCTTCGCCTTTGGATGCCTCTGGAGCTGCTGCGGGCTTCTGGACCACACTGGCTGTAAGTTGATCTCCCTGAGAGGGTGGCACCCCGGGGCTCTTCAATGGAGGGTCGTGCTCAGCGATAGATGCAGGCCTGGCCAAAGCAGGGGGCCTGCTGCGAGGGGGGGGCTGGCTGGGGGTCGGGACGGAGGACGGCTTGTTCTGTGGCTGCTCCCAGCGCTTCTTCAGAGCACTCAGGTTGCCCGACCGCAGGGAGGATGTCACACTGTTAGACTGTGAGGAAGACAAAAAAGATTCAAACTTTAAGGTCAACTTTATTGTCAATCTTTCAGTTTGTGTGTACAGACAGAGAGATCAAAATACCGTTTCCCACAATCCTGAATACAAATATATATAAAAATATGTATATACACAATCAACAGACACATGTATACATATGCACACATTAAGACATAAATAAAAGCACAACAATCAATAAATACAAAATAACAGTCACTTCATTATCTTTGGGAAATGTACATTAGTGCAAGATTGTCCATAGCAGTGTAGAAGGTGTCTGGTACTGGATTTGAGTGTCTGAGTGTGTGTGGAGTGTTAAAGTCCAGTGGGGAGAGGGGGGAGAGAGTTCAGCCTGGTGGAAAAAACTGTTATTTAGTGAGAATTATTCAAAAGCACTGCCAATTAAAAGTATAGTTTGGTCTTGTTCCTGTCATCTGTCTATATGGTGAATTATAAAAGCATTTCCTTTTGGCAGCAAACAGTACTAAACCCACAGCTGGATGGAATAAAGGACATGCCAGAATCTGAGCTTGGCTTCACTGACAGATTAGGTGAACAGCTGTTCAAAGTTGGTCCAGGAAGTAGATGTTTTCCTGCGGCAACTGAAGGCTACGATTGGCTCAAGATGGACATAACAGGGACGAGCATGCAGGCAGATTTTATTCAGCTGCATTCCTTTCCACGCGACAACTTCACCTTTCCCAAAAGAACACTGGGGAGTGCTCTGTTCAACACTCAGCCATTCGTGACAATAAAACATGTTGAGCAGCAAACTGCACAACAGCTCCACAGGAGGCACACTACTGCCGGGTGACCGCTGTGAACTTCCTTTATTTTAAAAAAGGAATGACACGTTGAATAAAGAGGATGTGGACATGTGAATAAATCACTTTCATATAAGTAAAATAATCAGCTAATAAATCTTAGAGAACATTGTGAGCTTTTGTTGGAAAGCCTCCCAGCTAAAGTCAGGCCAGAAGAAAACATTTAAACAATGTTATGTTATGAAAACCACAACTCCACAAAGTACAAATGAATCTAACATTTAATATAAAGAGGATTAAAGTTGACCAACAAAGAAAAGCACACAATTACTCCCTAAATGAACAACTTCCATAGCATAACAGTACAGAAAACGACATCTGGTAGATCTACAAATAAGTTATAAGAACATGCAAGAACACAATCAGACAAAAAGAGGAAGAATACAAATGTGAGAATAAAGAACTGAACAGAAGGGACAAAAACCCCAAAGTGTACAAAAAACTGACGCACAATTACTGTCTTTGTGAGGAAAGTCCGGGGTGAGCAGAGAAGGCAGGACAGTGGCAAGATTGTTCCCGTTTTTTAAGCAGTAAGATTGAAAGAAGGAGAAACTTGTGAATTTGTTTGAGTACAAACAAGATGTAACTCCAACTTGACAGCAATGAAATAGAGAGTCCTTTGGCTGGTCCTTCACAGGTCAGGGTGCTGAGAGACAGAACTCTCACAGATGTTAGCGGCTGAACAGAATCTGAGAGCTAGTCCAGCCCCTTTAACACCAGGAGAGCGACTGAGAGAGGCAGAATACCCAGGAAACCACAGCAGGAAATGATACATTCAGGGAAAAGTTAACTCTTTGTATGCTGTGCCGGCTTTTAAATTATCCACTCACAAATTATTTCTCAAGATAATAGCAATACAAATGTGTCTACTTAGCACTTATTTTGAGAGATTGAAAATAAATGACATAACATATGGAATACACACCAAAGTGTAGGGGAAAACACTGGAAGAAAAAATAACAATAGCCACTAAAACTGATGTTTTTAAAAGATTATTTTTAGTTGCATTTTAACCGGCGTTTGACAAAGGACAATGTCAAAAGTTGATGACATTTAGCAAGGTCCCAAAACTGGATTTTAAACCTGATTAAAACCCCGGATGTTGCAGTTAAAAAGCATTCACTCTGAAAATAAGCCTTCTTGCTTTATTGTGTTTTCATCCTCTGTGGTTTTTAACGTATGAAATGACTGCAGTGAACTGATATATATGTTGTATAACCCTGAGCCCATCAGAGAAAAACGCAGAATATTGTACAAAAGAAACTGTTTAGGGCAGCTTAAGAAGAATCAATAACAAGCTAAACCTGAATCTACCAAAAACACACCTTAACTATAAAACTGAATGAAGTCCATTTGTCTTACGCTATTACAATATATTGAACTGCTCCCTGTACACTCTGGAGATGAAGCCTAAAGGAGTGTTGAAGCCTAAAGGAGGCAATACACGCTGTAAACGTGTAAATGCTCCTCTATGGAGAGAGATGCCTTGATCTTTCAAACTCCTCCTCATTAAGGACCTTAGACTGCACCACGTGGACCAATGCTGAGACCGTCAAGCCTTTTTGAACTATAGAGTCTGTCTGCAGACCGCAGCAAGGAGGCGTTTCCTATAGGGGCGTTTCCTATAGGGCGTTTCCTATAGGGGCGTTTCCTATAGTGAACGACGGGAGCCGGCTCTCGCCCGCGAACGAGACGTTTTTTGTTTTGTTTTTGCGGAGGGATCTAGATCGGCATGAAGGCACATGCAATGTGCAATGTGGACATTATCCCGCTTATTACACACGGCCACATTCTCAACAAAGTAACGACATGACTCCCAATAATAATTGAAATGCTTTTATGGATTTAGAAAAAGATTTTAATGATTTAAAAAATTGTTTTTTGTATTGATTTAAATTGACATGCATCCGCTAAGAAAAGTAGTCCGTTGTTACTGTTTGAACTAACGTAACAACGGCAGGAACTGCTTCTATAGTGTTTTTGAGGAGCTTTTTGATTACAGATTTGAAAACATCGTTGCTTGCTTTACAAGTAGCACAATTCATTATGTCAAACCTTGAAAGATATCCCTGCCCTAATGCCAAAAGTAACTGGCAACTATGTCGCCGTAGCTATGATGTCTATGTCTGGACCGCTGCGTAAAAAGGAGGGTTTCTGACCCATTACTTCTCTTCCTACTTTTTGTCCCCCTCTTCTCCCCGCTGCAGCCTAGCAGTTGATCTCAAAGCACGCTCCCCTCTCCTGCAGGGAGAAAAACTATATTTATATACTTTATATAGGTTGATACAGTAGCCCCTTTTTTTAAATAGTTTTTATAGGTGTTGCCATCTGTTTTGTGTAGCGTGGTTCTACAAGCAAGTCAATGCATTAATTGGGTGGTATCAGAGAGTTACACGGGTCTGTAAATGCAATGAAAACAATTGGCCACAGCAAATAATTTATATTAAACATGTAATTTTTACTTTTGAATAATTTAGTACAAAGGATGTCTTGAATAATTTAAGTGATATATGTGTACACATATAAATAATTAGTCAAAACAGCGCTACATTTGATTTAATTAAAAGGTATAATATGTGGTAAACTGAAGAGCCCTTCGGGAGCCGAAAGAGCCGGCTCTTCTTGGTGAGCCAAATGATCCGGCTCAGCAAGAAGAGCCGGAATTCCCATCACTAGAACAATGACTTCTTCTGCGAGGATTTATAAAAGCAGCTGGATAAAAAAAGTTAGGAAACGCCCCTATAGGAAACGCCTCCTTGCTGCGGTCTGCAGACAGACCCATCTCTTTTTGAAGGCTGATGGGGATTACTCTGAGGGAAAATGATCTTCCTCAATGTGATAACAGCTCACACAGGCCCGGTTCTACGGGGGTGCATTGCACCCTCAGTTGAGTCGTTATGCACCCTCATTTGAAAAATGAAAAGTGAAAAATATTACATGTATAATAACAATAATAATAAGAAGAAGAATATAGTTGAAATAAAATAAATTGTGGTTAAATAACATTGTCTGCTGCATTTTATTTGGTCAATTTAAACGGTAAGTAACGTTATTATGTCAGGTGCGCGTGACCTGTGCCGCTGCACGTTCGTCATCTGCAAGGTGCTTACACAGCAGTCAATGATGGAACTCAGAAAATTGTTAAAACAACCAGCCCTTATCGCCAGCAGTAACACTGCATCTACTGCAGGTAATAACAGTTCAGATCATGGGGACATTACGTTACCCGCGGCCACTGTCGTGGACACTAACGCCCGACTCGCCGGCTTTGTCCGCCTCGCCGGCTTTGTCCGCCTCGCCCACGGAGGCGGAGCAGCCGCAGCCGTCTTCGTTGCCCCAAACACCGCCACCCCTCAGCGGCCCGCAAGTGCCAGAGGACCTCGGCAAAACAGAGCCTGCCCAGGTATATTTAAACAAGTACCCAACTCTCCTGTACAGCGGGGTAAGGCGCTCATTTTGCAGCTCATGGTTTCAAAACAGAGATTGGCTGGAATATTCATGTAAAAAATATGCCATCTTCTGCTATGCATGTAGACATTTCGGTTCAAGTAAGTCAGATGCCTTCACCACAACTGGCTACTACAACTGGCACCATGCTTTTATAGGCTACGTGATAAGGGACTGGGAAGGCATGAATCAAGCAAAGAGCACATAGATCCATAGATCTCTTAATGTTGCTCTCAAAGTGCACCAGATTGATGCTTTTAACTTCAATATTTAAAAAATAAATCTTCCCGGGGGAGCATGCCCCCGGACCCCCCTAGAAGGTGTTAGGTCCACTCCTCACTTATAAAAATAGCACTTTACCCCTGCACCCTCTCTAATCTCAGATGCACTCCGAGTCATTTTGTTCTGGAACTGGGCCTGGACCAAGCAATCACTCTGTTGTGGAAACTGTCTCAAATCTAGTACATAGATTAAAAAAAATGTTTCACAGATTATATTCAGAGTTCTTCAGTTATTTTCTGATAATGACCAAGATAATTACAGATAGGGTTGGGTATCGTTTGAATTTCCACGATTCCGATTCCGATTCTACTTTTCGATTCCGGTTCTTAACGGTTCTCGATTCCGATTCTTTGAGGGGCAGGGTAAAAAAATGATACATGCTTCTTCCACCAAAAAAAATTACATTTATTCGAGAAACTTTTACACAGGTTAGTTTAAAGTAATATTCACATTAATCAGTCTGTTTATATTCACTGCTATGTAACTTTAACCTGAGAACCCCTGAAGCTACAACAGTACAACTTTTAAAAACAGTTCTTGTTGAGAAAAACAAGCATATCTGCCTTCTCAGGCATACCGGGAAGAAATGTTTGAACATTTTGAAGTAAAATGCTTCAATCTGGTGCACACGCAAAATTACTAGAGACTAGATCTAGGGGGCACAACTCCAAACACCCATATGAAAAAGATCGGTTTACATTTGAATAATTAAATAACAAATAGCCTACATGTAATGCATTTTATTTTTGTTGTTCATTCATATCTTATTTTACTATTTTATTTATGCATATTTTTTGATCTCCAGTTTAAAACGATATGTCTGGTTTACTGTCCTATAGTTTACATTGGAATGATTTCAAACCTGTTTTATCCCAATAATTATAAAGGAGTGCCTTGGAAATATGTGTTTACATAAATTGTGATCAAAACGTTTGAGACCCACTGAGATAACTTAGACTAAAGTGAACTATCTAAACACTGAGAGTCCTTTACCTCACTGAGCTGAAGTTATCAGCCTCTCAGTCTGACTGGAGAGGACTCTCCCTCCACATCATTGTAGAAACATCTTCTTCTTCTTCCGTTAGAGCAGCTAGCACCAGATGCTAATAACAACAGCGCCGGTTCCAGTGCACCCTCGTGAGCTGCGGTTGCCAGATAAGCCAACATCCCCCATTTTCATCACTTGCAGCGCCCATCGTACAGGGCAAATGAAAAGTGTAACCGGGATGAAAAGGGTGTTACATTTACTTAATTATGAATGTTGTTACATCAAGGCCGAAAATTAGGATGAGCACCAACGGTCAAAACATTTATTTTTTCTCCCAGAGCTGTCAGCGCAGCGCCTCCACAGATCTGGCGCCCTAGGCGAACATTTATAATGCCAGTGCGACGGGCCGGCCCTGGTCTCAGGTTACACTGTAGGAAGTGTAGGTACAACGCTACATTTCCCGCCCCGCTGCAGTCATGCAGTAGGCTACGGAGAGCGGCGAGAAACATTTCCTCAGGAATCGAAAAGCGGAACCGAAATTCACATTTCTAAATGATACCGTTGGAATCGAAATGTTGGAACCGGTTCCGAACCGGAACCGGTTCTCGGTACCCAACCCTAATTACAGACCACTCACAAATAAATTCAGTTCAGTATGATGTCCAAACACTATATAATAATTAATAATGACAGAGAAAGGCAGCACATCTTCACATGTGAGAAGCTGTGGCCCAAAAATGTTTAAAATGTCTATGAACTTTTTAATGTAATTTATCCAACCCTTGTATTGTCATCTTTAAAAAGTCTTTAAAAAGTCCCCCCTTCCCTCAATCCCCCCACGCCCTTCTCACAGACAGATGGTCTTTTGCTCATTTAAATGTATCCCTGTACATTTCACACATACTATTGGACCTGGATATGAAAGTAATAATGAAGTACAAAAACAAAGTATTCTTGTTGTTGTTATTATCACACACACACACACACACACACACACACACACACACACACACACACACACACACACACACACACACACACACACACACACACACACACACACACACACACACACACACACACACACACACACACACACACACACACACACACACACACACACACACACACACACACACACACACACACACACACACACACACACACACACACACACACACACACACACACACACACACACACACACACACACACACACACACACAATTTCATAGAGAACTTTCACAGCGACATTACCTTATATTTCTTCATGTTATAGGCTGATGATCAGTAACTAACTATCTTCAGTACTGCTGCAGTACATGATGGTGCAACAAAGAGCATTTGTAAGGGATTACACTGAATTAGGATTATAGGTTTGATAGCCTGCCCATCACAACAAGTAGCCAATGAGAGGTCAGGAAAGACAGTGTGTTGGCATGTTGAGTGTGTGTTCAAATGATCATCACAAGCAGCTACTGAGCATAACATGCAGCATGCACACACTTCAAGTAACCATTACATTTGACTATAGCAGAAGCAGATGACAGAGCTATAAACGTATCGTAGATTTAGATTTCCATGGGTGAAACCTCAAATTAAATCAGTCTTTCTTGTAACAACTTTAGGAACAGCTGTACACTGCTATTTCATAAACCTCAACAAATCTCAGATCTGAACATTTATGGAAATGCAATTTCTTAACAGAGATATACTCACTCCTTTTTTCTTCTCCGCAGTTGACACTTCAGCAGATTTTTGATACCTGAGAGAGACAGACGCAACAGTGACCTCTGGGAACTCAAAACCAAAACATTTACAATATTTTTCTTGCATTAAAACAGGTTTGAGTTAACAACAAACATCAGTGGTGTTACTCACTTGAAGAAGCGTTCCGCGAGGGCATTGTTTCTCCCTCGGCCGCTGAGTGACAGCTCCTTCGCAGTGACTCGCAGGGACTGAGCCGCCCAGTTCCGTCGATTGAAGGGAGCACTTTCCATCTTTAGACCGTATCAGAATACTTGAAATAAAACACAAACCACTGTTAGCTATGTACTACACCATAGTATCCCTTCTAAATCATTTCCCAAACCTTTGTTGGGGAAAACTAAACTTCAGTCCCAGTTCAGCTGTTGATAAATGCAGTCCCCCCCAGCTAATTGTTCCAAAGTAAATCAAGGTAACACAGCGTTGGATATACAAACGGTTTTGTTGGTGAAGTATAATTTTAAAAAAACAGCATGTAACTAGATACAAAACGTCTTGATGTGCACAGTCCAGGTTTGTGCATGTCGAGGCACTGTCTGGTGTCTGAGATCAGTGATTGGGTCTGTATCATGCTATCCATCAATTAACCCCACAACTCAACACGCTAACATACATACCATAGAGTTGCTGCCCATGTATGTGTTCATACAGCATGCATGGAAACAAACAACTTAGCATGTTTGAACTTGCAGACCGGTTTGTGCCGCATGAATGCAAAATGGAAACACAAGAGTGAGCACATTATCATTATGAGAGGATAACTCGCAATAGGCAACATCCACAAAAGACCAGAGAGAAGCAGTGCCTGACAATGACACAACATAGCACACAAAGTCTTTTTTAACGTCACTTGGACAAACCTACACTTAAATAGGTGCTACAGACGGAAGATGCACCTTTGATGCAGTTTCAGAGACGTCTTAATGTCAGACTATGAATCCGACTTTACTGCTCAGACAGAATATTATAACTATGTTAAAATCACCACTGTGCACAGCTGACAGACTCAATAATCATTTACTAACAAGGCCGTTTTACTCAGTTACACCTATTACATCACCACTCAGTAGCAAGGCAATGCAGGTGACAAGTGGGAGGACTTTGGACCCAACTGAATTTCAACATAAGCCGAGTAGAAAACTGTCAAATGCAACTACACTTCACTACTGCGTGTATTACCTACATAGTAACATAAATGTTATATTACATTATAATCATATGTAATAATGATATGTAATGTAATTAATTACACTGACTGTCAGGCCATTGTTTGTGCTTCTAGATGGGCAGAAGCAAAGATTAGAAACAGCACAATGATATACGATACGATATTACTTTAATCAAGTCTGAAATTTGACTTGCGTCACAGCAGCTCCATGTCCAACATCAACAGACAAATAAGCATACACAAATACATGAAACACAAACATTTAACATAGCAGCACAATCAGTGAGAGAAAAACATGCTCAAAGAGCCTTCAGCGTGCATATGAAGGGCGGTCGACTGACTATTGGGTTTCTCCCGTCTGAATCGCTTGAGGCTATTTACAGTTGCTACATTGTTCAGAGGCCGATGGACAAGTTAGTTTACCATGTCTTTGATTAGTTGTATATTATTCTGTGTACAGTTACTATTCAAGGGGTACATTGCTTTAAGCACAGCACCATTTAACCTGCCAGAACTTCCTCTTTCTATCCCTGCTAGCTCCATTGTATGATATCAAGCTAAAGCAGGGACACACCCTGAACAAGCCACGAGTCCCTCACAGGGATAACACAGGTGGACTGAGTAAAGAGTCGCCAATCCACCTGTTTTACATAAAGGTAACAGTTGTAGAAACCAACATCAAAAACATGGAGTACACATCAACTCCATGTGAAAATGACTAGGGCTGAGAACTGAACCTCAAGTTGGTCTCATTGTTTAGAAGTCAATACTCTCTAGACAGTTTTGTATGAGAAGCTAATAGAATCACCCAGGAGACCACTCTCACTGATGACGACATGCAGGTGTAAATATAAACTATACAAACAAATACGTTTAAGTTAAACAAATGGAACTTAAACATAAAGATATATCTGCTGTACAGATATAAAGCACCCTGAGGAAAATGTGTTGCTATATAAGTAAATTGTGTTTGACTGATTTTCTGAAATAGGTTTAGTTGATTTGTGTTAAGGACTCCTCTTCAAGCTATAAGCAGAGACATTAGAAGTAGCATGACATTCCCACGATTTCCCAGCTCCCATTGCTCTAATGATTATTTGCTTGACCTCCACCCTTCCTGGAATGATTTCATTCACTTTGTGTATTACTTATCTGTATAGAAGATTTCAGAGAACATAGACGTTATGGTAATTAATCATAACGAAGAAAATACAAGTTGTTCTTGATTCAACCAAGTTGCAAAGCCGAGCAATGTCAAGCGTTAAAACCATTGCAATCTGATTTATGAGCTTTTGAAATCTGCTTATCAAAACACCCGCATTTAGCTTCATCTCCATCACTCTGTATCAGTGAAAGGTGCATACTGACCTTTAACCCTTGCATTAAGACCAACCTTTCTTTCAAAGCAAGTAACCACAACACAATCAGACACAGTATGACTCATAAGGAGGAGTCGGCAATATTTAACGTATGATTGACCAAGAAGCAACTCCTATTTAAAGTAAAATGCACAATATCAGGTGATAAAATGTATTTTTTAAAGTGTTGAAGATTGGCAGCTCTTACGAGGCCAGCTTGTTAACTGGAGAATGTACATTTCAGGTTTGTAGCATCGTAAAAAGCGAAACTAGTTTGAGAGCCAACATTTAGTTATCTACTTCATAGAGCATTTTGTTATAAATTGTATTCAGACTGAGCAATATAATGGTAAAATCTAAGACTTCAACACAGACTTAGCAGCTGGACTGGGTTTGCATCGATACATAGCCTATATCGAAGCAGTAAGTGCTTTAAGAGCAACACAGAGTAGCCGACGCCTAGTACGTGCACCTGCATTATTTAAAAAAAAATCAAAGGCTAAACGTTTCCACCAATATTTCGACTATTCAAAATATGTATATATATTTTACCACAGCCCGAACTCGAGTCATTAACATACATTTTCACGTCCTTTCTTTGAGTTTTGTCTTACCTGTGCGAACTTCCGTTGAGTCACTCTTTCTGTGAAACCTTGAGACACCTGACACTAGCTGCCGCCTCTGCGTCACCGCCCGGTGTGGGACAGGCAGAGGTGGAGAGACCAGAAAGGTGTCATGGGAGTGGAAGAGATGGATCATGTGACTTTATGCACCAATGAGCTGAGGTGTTGCATTACCCCTTGGTACATGTCTGTGTGAGCCAGTGCGTGGGTGCGCCCATCACCAACCCACCCACACCCACCCAAATTCCTGCGAAGACCAAGCAATACTAATTCATTTTTCAAGGAAAATTAAAGAACGGGGAATTAAGAGAGATAAAGACAGCAGAAACAACTCAGGTCTCTTGGACAGAACAGCATCTGATTCTCCAGAGACTGATGTAGACTAGGACACAGTTTGGTTGAACACTGCTCTTATAAAAGTGATTTGGTTAAATGAAATATATTAATTTACAATATTACTAAAATGACTTTACTAAACATAATAATACTCATAATAAACTTTATTTATAGCATCATTCACTTTACAAGATGCTCCAAAGACTTACAAAAAATATGAGAAGAAAGAAATTAGTATACATAAAAAAGAGCCCTGATTCAGACATGTTCATGCTCCTAAGGCAATCGTGTTAATGAACGGACAAGTATAAACAACTTCAAAAAAGGCAACTTTTTAGCTATCTTGGTGGGATCTAAAGGTTGACGATGTGGAGAGTGCATTGGATGTGTTTGCATTCCATTTGCCTTCTAAATAAGTCAAGTCAGGTAGTGTAGTGCAAAAGGAAATCATGGCACTCATTTGAGGAACTTACATGAGCTCAATAAGCTTTGCCATCCTTTCTTGGACCACGACAGTATGTTTGATCCAACCTTCATGTTGAGCTCCACTACACGTCTGTAAAGTGCTGTTGTGTCTACATTGCATGGTTGTGACAAAATATATCCCCAGACAGAAATATAAAGATCTGACAAAGTACTCAAAACCAGTTTTATGGTGCATAGTACATGTATGCAATGATGACACACCGACTTAAAAGCTAAAGAGAATACCAGAGTATCTGCTGCAAAGATACACTAAAGTAGTAATTGAGTAAGTTTATGTTACTCAGATCCATAAATAAATAAATATTTATATTTAATGTTATAGATTTTGCAAATGGCCAAGTCCAATAATGGAAAAACAAACATTTAAAGCTACTCCTATGCTATTAACCCGTTACATGAGAACCAATTTAGAAAGAAAGTATTTTAATGTTCAGATTTACATGTAAACTCAACTATTAAACCCATAAAAAAGCAAACAGCAAAGGTTAGACTATAAACTCACTAATATAAATCAACACTGCCACCATTGAGGATGACGTCACGCGTGTTAAACGGCAGTTTGGAGGGAGCCAAATTGGCTTTTAATATTAAAAGATTCAGCTTTAATAATAAAAAATATTTTAGCCTGATGCACACTTTAGACAACGGGGTGAAAGGGGGAAGCGGATTGAGCCACTAAAACTGACATAATATAATTATCAAATATAATCCCTGTTTTCTTTAATTTGAGTGCCCACTCCTTCTTTTTCATCTTTTCAGTCGTCGTCTTCTGCTACAGTCTGAGACAAGCCGTTCTCAACACCACAACCAAAGAAGTCGTAACACAACTGATTCTCTTCGCATTTTCTGCCATCGCTCTGTGTTCAGTGGGAGCTGGAAGACGAAGATGCCCCGTTTCTGTTCGCTTGAGGATCTGCTGTGTGGGGGAGAGGGGAACATCCTGTGGCGTTTCCTGTGTTTGTAAACTAGACGGTCGTGAAAACGTCGGGCGAGTGAAGCTGAAAGGTAGATACAAATCTCTTTATCATCTTCGATGGTTACATTTTAACCGTGCATTCCATGGTGTGCAATTTTATTTGCACGCAGTCATGCTTGGAGATGGCCGCAATGGGATTTACTTTATATTAGAGCGTCAATGTTGGCCATTGCTAGCTCGCTAACAAACGCTAGCTTAATCATCGGGAGGGGGAGGCACTAGCAACGACGGCCATCACGAATGTCTTTATCGCTCAATCTTGTCTTAACCAGTTGAGCTTGTTTCTTAAAGTATCCTCTTAATGAAACGATGCATCAGTCACGTCTGCAAAATAGACACTCCCTTGAAGCTACCGTGTAAAACAAATGAGCAGTTGGGCTAATAAATGTTCGGTTTCCAACATTTCAGTGGGCGAGAGCGCCAGCGAGCAGCTAGCTTCTGGCTAGCCGATGTTAGCCAGCTTGTTCAACATCAGCAAAACTAACGTTAGGTTTGGCTGGTAATGCGAAGGCCAGCTCACCCAGTGTTGATGAATGACATGTACATTTTAAAACCAACATTGTTATGATTATGGCATTTCTTCCGCTTGCAAATAACTAAACGGCAGCCAGAACAATAAAACTGTACGACGTGGCTAAGATGTATTTTAATTTGGGGTAGCCACTGTTAGCTCTACGCTAGCTGTCTATTTTCCTCGCAGCGTTAGCTAGCTAACCAACGCTAATGGCGAAAGCACTGTGTCTTCAAAGTATATAGCCTATCTGCCTCTTTTTTTAGCAATATGATAGCACACACATTAACGTGTTGCCACAGTTGAAACGAACCTTGAAAAGTCATAACAAGATACAGCCATGTTTCTGTTGGTGAATTAATGGCCTCCTCTTAACATATAACGATAATTGTTAAAGCCCCATGGCAAAATATACGTCTTAATGTACTAGATTAGCAAAGGTGCAGAGCGATAAATAACGTTATATTTACTGCATTTGTTAAATGTTAGCTTTTGCACTCCCTTTTCACTATAAATGTAGAATTGCAACCAGTCTTTTTTCTTGGTTTTTGTCTCGGCTTATTCTTTCAGAAACGTTCCATTAAGCTAAACTGTATTAGGAAAGTCGTGCTTATAAAGGTGTATTGTACGGGATAAAATATGTACGCATTTTTTTTTTAGGAATGAGGACAATTATTTAACTCTTATCTACATTATAGCTGGAATATGCTTTACGGTTTAAAAGCGGTGTACTAATTTTTAGGATTTCACCTAAATGAGATAGATATCCCAAATAATAAACTCAAAGTCAAATAAACTGAAACCAATTGACACCTTTGATTCACATATATTGTTATATTGGGAAAGGGTGCTAATGAACCCTCTTTTCCACCCCAACAAGTTGAAACATTTTAATGTGAGTCTTCAACCATTGAAGGTTTTGGGTTTATGTCCAGGTTTTACAGTATAACATTTTTTTGTTAAATGTGAATGTTCTGTATTAATGTAATGTGCTTTAGAATTATTCTCCTCTAAATTCTTCCCTTATCTTAACATTTCTGTACAGCCCCCTCCTGACTTCACTTTTGAATTTGTTTTTCCTTCATGTCATACAAACAAGTATGAATTTACTTTTTATACTACTTAATTAATACATAGCACCTCCATCTATGCTCTGTGGTATTAAGTTAGCTGCAATGCAAACTACAGATCTGTATCAGTGGTAGCCATTTAACTAACTGGATAAAAAAAAAAAATTAAATTGTTGTATTATTGTTTGGGTAGTGTACCACAAATAACACATTTGCAGCTACAACCAGTAAACTCTGTTTTTGGTAAGCTTTTTTAATGGCAAGTGCACTGACTAAGTTCTATGAACAAAAGCAAAGCAAAAGGTGCTTACATAGTTGTTTGTATGAATACAACACATCTATGTGTGTCTATATTTTATGGTGTTTGAATGTGGTTAGGGCAATTGACCATCCTAATTGGAGTTAATGGAATCTGTAAATGGTTAAGACAGCCAGTGATGCTGTTGTCATCTAATGCTTGTCTGTTTCATCTGCATCCTCCTCTTCCTCAGTTTTAATGCTAGATGAGTGAGGTGGGTGTGGCTTCCCACCAGCCCGACCATCCTGACTGACGGATCTCTGGATGACCTTGTCCCCACCCCTGTCCCTGCGCTCACATACACCACAGAAATGTCACATCTGCCCAGCAGCTCAGTCCGCGACCATATGAAATGGGTTTGTTTTGAGAACACCAAAGTGATTACAAATACCTTTCCTTGCCATCATGTCACTCAGGATGTTGTCGTTGATGACTAGCTTGGCAAATGCCATTGCAATATTATCTTAGGTGCAGAAGCTTTTCTTTTGCAGACTAGCTTTTAAAAGTGTGACTTGGTTTGTAAACTTTTCCATAATTTTCTCTGCAGGCGGGGCTGCTTGGCTGCGAGGCCGTCCTCTCCAGCATGGCCCTGATGCAGGCCAGCTCCATGGCCGCTCCGCCCAAAAAAATGATGGCTCCACTCGGCCACGGACTCCCGCAGAGAGAGGCACCTGACCGTGCTCCGCAGAGCCATATGATCCTCCCCTCTGGAATGAGCTGTCCTCCCCTGGTTAGGACCAACTTCGGAAATGTAGAGTGGAAATTAGGCGGTCAAATGCCATGCTTTTAATATTGTGAAAAATGTAGATTTGTAGCCTTCGTGAAATTGAGATTTTGTGTGTGGGAGGAGTTTCTCTCTGAATGCATTCTTGATGAGTTGTTCAACTTCAAAACAAGCTCAACTGTACTAGGTAGTGTTCTTACCTAAACATTGGATTATGAGTGTGTCATACCTTTTTTTTTAAGGATACAAATCCAAATTTATATAATCACCTTCAGGTAAAGCATTAGATATATTTTCTGTCATTTACAAAACCCACACTATTAAACAAAAAAAACTAATAATTGAGATTCACATGCATCGCTTAATTTAAGTCGTGTTCAAAAATCAGGAAATAATTGCTCTTTTCTGGCTCTGTAGCTCATCCGGAAGGAAGGTGAATTCCAAGCTCCCCGTCTGCTGGATGAGAAGGAGATGAGGGCCAACGAGGACATGCAGCAGAAAAAAAAGAACAGGAAATCAGTTACGCCCTGCAAAGTGAGAGAACAAGAAGGAATGGGAGGGAAGGTTAGTGGCTGTGGTGGCTAAATAGTGAAGGGTCTCTGCAGTGCACTTTTTTATTTTTCCTCATTTCATAAAATGCGCAAGTTAGCAGCTTGCACACGTTTTTGGATAAGCATTTAACTTCATTCCAAGTAGCGCCTAGCTTGGAGCTTTCATGTGTGCAAATTTTGTTTGTGTGGTGGTGGGGGTGGGGGGAGGAGTTCAGGGAAGATGTTGAGGGGGTGGAGGATCTCTAGAGAGGAAAGAGGGGGAGGGGAGCAGAGTGAAGCAGAGCACAATAACTGCGGTTGTGTGCATAACAGGGGGAGCAGTAACATGAGGGCATTAGGCCATTGGAAGGCATTGTGGGGTATTTGTCGATTACAATGTTAAATACATGTAGAAATAAAAAAACATTAGTGCATATCAAAGATAAATGGGCTTTTAGCATAGTATCTACATGAAAAATGACACTCTTCAAACAGTTCTAGAAATACGTACTGACCAGCTGATGGGTGGGAATGTTTGATAAATTGTACCATTTTCTGTTTGTGATGAAATGCACAGTATCTGCTTGTGTTTTTAATTCAGTATGAAACTGCTGTTTGACATAAATGTTAAACAATCATCCTTACTGTCCTCATTAGGGCACAGGTGGAGATGAGAATGGTCCAGCGTCCAAAGTGCAGAAAAACTTTATTTGTGATCACTGTTACGGAGCATTTAGGAGTGGATACCACCTGAAGAGACATATCCTCATTCATACAGGTATGGGTCATGCTGGGAACAAGTCTAGTTTACAGTTAAGCCAAAACTGCTTTTTAATGCCTGACTACATTAATCATTTGTTGAAAGAGGCCCTGAAAGTTTGAATTGGAATGAAGAGTGTGCAGCTACTGTAAGGTTTTGCAGTGGCCTGCTTAAAAAAACCTTGTTTGGTAAAAGCTTTTGCCTCACAGCTAATTGGTGGTATCTGTGGGGACTTTGACTAAAACTGGTGCTCTTCGGTTTAGGGGAGAAGCCGTATGCTTGTGCCGTTTGTGACATGAGGTTTATTCAGCGTTACCACCTGGAGAGACACAGCCTCATTCACACGGGTATGCGTCCTTTAACCGTACCCATATTACATTTATCTGACTACATCTGTAGTCTGTCACTTGAATCAATGGACAGATGCTCAGGGTAATTTTGTCTGTGGACAGTAATTTCCAACAAAGCCATCTCCCAAAATCTGTTCACCCCAAAATATAAAGCACAGTATTTGTCGTATATATATATTGGTCCCCCAACACCAGGAAAAAAATGATAGGAGGCTATGATATATAGTGAGGTCCAATAGTCCTGAGTCCACTATTAAAAATAGTTGTTTTAAATCTATGAAACATACATATAAAAAGTCTCTTTTTGATAGGTGCATTATTTCATTTGACTGGAATCAGTTGTAGAAATGTTTGCGATATTTGAGAATATCATGTTATTGCAACTTTGGAAGATTACTGAGGTGTTTGAGGCACATTCCTACTTTCCCCCAGAATGCTCCTTGGGGTTGAGCGTTATTGGCCGTGTGAGAGAAATTAGCCTCTCTTATCACCATCAAAAACTCTTATTGCAAATTCAAACGTTAATCTGCCAGTATAACAATGGTTGTTCCTGTTTCAACTGTGATACTTTTACTTTGTTTGGCTTTAATTGTGCTGTTTAATTGTTATGAAAATGCTGTTAGGTCCTGAAGAAATGTCCACTTAATATACTGCTCTTCACATGCTGAGATCTTTATAAAGAGTGACTCCACCCAGGCTATAAGCCACCTAGCTGTTGCTGCCTGCTCTGCTGTTCGACCATTTGAAAAGCACTTCCGTCAAAGCATACTCTTAATCTTAAAGTCCGTCATGTCTTTGTTTGAATAATTCAACTTTATAGAATCTTTTCAGCGGGCAGTCTCTTTCAGTTAGGGAAGATTGGTGCTGTGATCTCCCTGTGATTTACTCCTAAGAACCACTTTGAAAACAAAACAACTTTGAAAGATTGTTAACAGACAAGCGGAAAGTATTTTACAGTTGTAACTCGAGGTTAGCAGCAGCCACACATAGACGGCCATATTCATTATGTCAACATATGGTATTCTTTAACCACCACAATAACTTTTGACTGTAATAATTGTCATGTCGTAAAGAAAAACATTGTTTCAACAAGACTTTTTGATAGTGGACTTGAAAGTGGACTCAAACTTGTGGACCTCAGTGTATGCGTGTGAACGCCTCAAAGCCCAGGCTTCATAAAACATGCATTATTTATTTATGTTTTATTTATTTTTTCAATGTTACTGTGTCAGTTAAAATAGCTGCATGGACATCAAAGGACTATGTTCTTAATCATTTATACAAGATAAACATTGAGGAGTTAAGTAACTTAAGTTTAAAAACGTTTGCATCGTACCTATTTTCAGCCTTTCACACAAAATTCTTTGTTTTCCATTGTTTAAGAGGTATGCACTCTGGGTAAGTCACCTTCCAACTTAATTGTTTGTCAAGTCAATGACTACTGCCCCAGTAATCACAAAATTAAATGTCCCAATATTGACCAAATATACCCTCAGCTATCATGGTTAATGTAAACATATGAACATACAGTGTATATATTTATGATTTCATCCCAATATCCCAGTAGATTATTTAAGCAGTTGCTCTTTTTGGCAGCATTGCATCTGTTCTTTCTGTTAACCACATAATACATTTTGTCATTTTGTTTTCCACATTTTTACAAATTTGATACACTGAATAGCTAATATTTGTATGCTCTGTGTGTGTGTGTGTGTGTGTGTGTGTGTGTGTGTGTGTGTGTGTGTGTGTGTGTGTGTGTGTGTGTGTGTGTGTGTGTGTGTGTAGGGGTGAAGCCGTACGCTTGTTCCATGTGTGACATGAGGTTTTTCCAGCGTTACCACCTGGAGAGACACAGACTCACTCATACGGGTATGCGTCCTTTTACCGTACCCAGTTCAAGTTAAGACACTTTTTTCAATCGGCTTAAACACAAACAACAGTCTAAACAACAATACAATGACACAAACAGTGTAGAAGCAAATGTGAAGACACAAAACAACCCTTTGGAGTTTATCCAACAGTCGTGTAGTATCACATTAACATAAAACATTATTCATTACCCCCTATTAAAGGGTTCTAACTATAGGACGATTCAAATATCAAAGTATTCTGAAATGAGAACGTTAGTCTTTTGTTTGATTGGGTGGACACATTTTAGGAACATCTTTTCAGTTTAAAACAGCAACAGTTGAATTACTACAGGGTTGAACCACCTGACACAGAACTGCTTGTTAATGTAAGCAAACACCTACCATGATCTGAAAGTGCTCCCCTGGACACCTCAAAGTGTATTATCCCTAATGTACCATTGCTGCCCAAGAATATTTACAAAATAATATATTATTTTTGTTCATGCTCTGAGATTACCAGTGCTTTATCGTTCTAGAAGAGCTGAACCCATAAAGTAATCTATCATAGTGTACATACGTTCTAATGATAACTTTTTATAGTCTCATGTTTGAACTGAGATACAGTATGCCATATATATTTGTCACGGATGTACCCATCGTGGTTAGGACATGGTCAAAGCCACAGTATAAGAGGAGGTTTGATAGGTCACAACGTATTAAGGACAGAGATGTAATATCTGCAGACAAACATTTTACAGGAGGCCTTCTCACTCAAGTGTTTAAACAAATCTGGTTGTTGGCTTTTCTAGAAATAAAAAATGTGATTGTTTCAAGTTCTTACAACAGTAACAGCTGATTCACTTTGGCCATGGTATATTATGGGAATAGTCCTTTGATGTCCACTCCTATTTTACAAGCAGATAAATGGCTGCACAACTCATGTGTCTTCGCTGCTGTTGTCTTGCTTTCTTAATTAATTGTTTTATTGTATAGTTGCGTATACAGATGCTTCTGCTGGTCATTTATGGCGGAGATCAGATTGGAAGCTTTTGAAAGTTGAGGCAGATCATCAGCAAACACTCATTTCATCATAAAAGAAATTAACGTGCACTATATAGGCGCTTAACCAATTTGAAGTTGCAACACACATGCTCACCACAATTCTATAAGACTTTGTCGCCACCTTTAAAAGTGAACGGTGGAGAAGTGTGCTGACATTTCTGCTTCAGCTGGCCAGTGTGATCCCTGTCTTAGATGTTTCTTTGCTGTATGTCTTGTTGACCTTGCTTGGCTTGCTTTTATTCTATGATGTTATCCAGGTAAATAAAAAATGCTCCCCCATAACAGAAGAAACATTTAAATTAGAAAGTAAAACCCCTTCGCATGAAGCTTGATGGAATGTGTAATGTCTGCAGGGTCCTAGTGATTTCATGTCTGTCAATGATGCTTCCCTTTGATGCTTAAGGAGCGCCCTAGCTAATCTGTTGATACTTTGTGTATGTAGGGGTGAAGCCGTACGCTTGCTCCATGTGTGACATGAGGTTCTTCCAACGTTACCATCTGGCAAGACACAGCCTCACTCATACTGGTATGCGTCCGCTCACCATAGCTCATAAAGTAGCATTGTTTTAAGTCACTTTTCCAATCACAGCAGTGTAAACAGAGATTTAAAGTGCCTAGAATGACTACCAGCTTAAACTATTGACATATTCAGAAACATGAAGTTGTATCCAGACATGTATTAGTAATATAAAACCCACCACTTTTAGCTCTGATATAAATACATGCACATATAGTTGGGCACCTGAATGTACACAACATAATGTTTTCCCTTCTAAATGCTCTACTTTGTTCTGCGCCATTAGATATTTTGTTGACTGAAACTACCCACTCGTGGTCCCAATACACATAGGGTGATGGAATAATGTGTAGCTGCATTCGAAGAGTCATTGAAAGGAAAGAGTTGATGGTTGTGTGTTTTTAATATGTTGTCTGTTTCTAGTTTATACTTACATATTTTTCATGTGTGTAGGGGTGAAGCCATACGCTTGCTCCATGTGTGACATGAGGTTTTTCCAACGCTACCACTTGGCAAGACACAGCCTCACTCACACGGGTATGGGTCGCCCTTTCTTGCTACATTAGAGCCCAATTACCCAGTTTATTGAAGTTTATCTGTCCTTTGTTTATATAGGTTCAAACAAAACGTTTTTAGCATCAATCTCTTTCAACTGGGCTTGCTTGAGGAGTGCATTTTAGTTTTTGTCTTACCCCTTTAGTGCTACATTTTAGGCGGCATTTCCCAAGTTAACTCCATTAGTACTCAACTGCAGTGCCTTCAAATGACACCTTGACTTGTCTAGTCTAAATTGCAATGCATGTTGAACATCTGCACTGATTTAAGCAACACAAAAAAGAAGTTAATCCAGGTCCCTTGTCACGCACGTTACCAGATTAGGAAATGTTAGCCGAATGATTTACTGTTGCATCATGCTGGGCCGTTGGGCATGTCTGGATACATGGTAGAAGTGAGTGTGTCCTGTTCAGTTGATTGTGATTACCAAATATGTTTGCTCTGTGTGTGCAGGGGTGAAGCCATATGCTTGCTCCATGTGTGACATGAGATTTTTCCAGAGATACCACCTGGCAAGACACACTCTCACCCATACGGGTATACATTTTATTTATCCCTCTCACTTAACATTATTATGGGGTGTATACATCACCACCCAGTTAAAATGTTTAACTATGAAAGGTTAAAGTTTAAGCACTTGTAGATATTCTATTTCCTTTTAGGTGTACTCATTTTACTTAGCTAACTGCTTTAAGGGTCGACAGGTCACATTTCATGTCTTGTATGTACACAGTTTAGTTTACCAAGAAAATAATAGAGACTTTGTAATGACTTAACCATGACTAGTGTATATAAGATGACATATTGTGTTTACATGGTTCAAGAGAACACTTTTCTAAAGTTTGGTACTGTATGCGTTTAGGGGTGAAGCCGTACGCTTGCTCCATGTGTGACATGAGGTTCTTCCAGCGTTACCATTTGGCAAGACACAGCCTCACTCATACTGGTATGCTTGAATTATTTGTTCAATTATTATTTGTCCCCTTTCAGTATGAAACCTTTTTATATAAAAATCTACACATTATTCTAAAAAATGGACAACCCCTTTATATACAGTAGCATCATTTCTCCATGTTCATAAATTAATTTCCCCTTCCAAAAAATGTTTAATAGAATTTTTAGGCTTTGTTGGAAAACTGTCCATGGAAAAAGTGACTCTGTCAGTTACCTTCTTTTGTGATAAAAAGCTGTTATGGTTCTGTTGCATGTGTACTGTTGAGTACTTTGTTATAACTCCAACGCAAGGCATATTACACTAAAACACGTTTTGAATGCAGACATCAATAATATTAATTGTCAGGTATGTGAGTTTTGTTTCTCATGTCTTGCTTGACTTGAGATGATGCATGTTTAACAATTGGGGTTTGAAGTTGAAATGCTATTACTACCACCATCCAGTTTGTAGGATGACTGAATATTGCTCAAGCTGGTCTAAACTCCAATGTGTAAACCAGTTTTTTTGTATTATTGATGGGGCACCTTAACTTTTGATGTCTGCAGGTTCTAAAAATGTTTTCTGTGTAATGTCTCTTGACAGAATTGATCTGAAATAAAGCATGTGATAGGACAAGTCAAGCATTTCATGTGTTTTTAGATCTTGGTGTTGATGACCTTCACTGCCTTGAAATACATCTAACGTTCTTGTGCTTTGTTTAGGGGTGAAGCCGTATGCTTGCACCATGTGTGACATGCGGTTTATACAACGTTACCAACTGGAGCGGCACAGTCTTACTCATACAGGTATGTCCTCATTTCTTTACCTATGACCCTGTTTTCCCCTGACTTTGGTCATGCATGTGCCCCACCTCAGTGTTTACATGGCCGCTTCAAACTGGAGTTTGTATTGCTTTCTGTCACGCTGTTGATAAGTGCTAATGTTTCACGCAGCATCTACAAAGAGCTTCATAAGTAGCTGCATAAAGATATCTCTTTGCATTCGTTGTTTATGAAATGACATGATGACCGTGAAGGAAAATTACAACACTGTTTGGTTTTTAGTATTTTCAGCCCTTTTACCCCAAACTGTTTACTGTGTTTCTTTTAGTTGCAAGCCAAAAATAGTTTCCATCACGGAAGGTTTATTCTTTCAGCCTTAAAGAAACCACGGCACATTACCATCTCTTGTCTCTTTTTTAAGATATCGAAAACTATTTTTGTGATTAGAGTCCATCCAAAGTTTTAACGTTCCCATTCCCTGGTTTCATATTTATAATATTAATAAACGTAAAACCTACGTGAGGAAAGTTCAAAATGTGTCCAAAAACATTCACATCTTGAATTTTAAAAGTGAAAGATAAGAGTTTCATGTGCATCACCTGCAGATGATTGAAGACAACCTGGAACCAGACTAGCTGTCGCTCCCATTAGAAACGATTCAAGGATTTATGGAGTCTTGTTCATTTTGAAACCGTAATGAAAGACTAATCTAATTCTTATTTAAAGAGTGGCCTGTTGGGCGATGGGGAAATTGTGTGGGGGTTGAAATGAATTGGACTTATTTTTCAATTTGGCCGAGTGCACAGTGATTTCTTTTTTTCCTAAAAATCCAAAAAGTGCAGCTTTTTCATTATGTCATTTCACATTCAAAGTAATGATGAAGAAATAACATATCTCTCTGTTTTGATAAGTTTAGTTTAATTGTTCGTTATATTTTAGAACAAGTTTGATTCAAGGATATTACAGGCATTACAGTTTTAAATGCTAAGGTAAAACTGAATTGATTTTTTCTTTCTTAGTTTTGTATGTTGGTTTTCAGAGCAGTTTTGGTCACTGTAAAGATTTGCAACAGTTGACTGATCTAAATGTATTATGCATAGTTGTTTGCCAACTGCCTAAAATGGTCTAACCCCTGCGATCAGCGTTACTAAAATTCAAGTAAACACTATCCGGCAGTATGTATGCATTATGATTTAAATTCTGACCTAAACCTTTTGGCATCGTCTGAAAAGCCTGCTATCGTGTCAGGTATCGTTTGAATCTGCCCAGAAGGGACTCTGGTTTTGCATCAGTTATTAACTGGCCCTCCCGTGGGTTTTTTTTAAGTTTAAAAGTTAATTCAGCATTCATCACAGAAAATGTAAATTTCCCCCATTGTTTTCCATTTAAATTCTGGCCTTACCCCTTGAGCAGTTACACCTAAACTTAAACAAAATGTAATTTCTAATTGGAGACGTTTTGGAGCATGCTGGACTTTCCAGTGTAAAAAGGGCGCTGATAAGTGCAGCCAAACTTTACTAAGCAATTAGTAAAGTTTCATGTGGATTATTTTTGGCAGTTGAGTGTTTGATGCTAAAGTTGGTACTTTGTGTGTGTGTAGGGGTGAAGCCGTACGCTTGCACCATGTGTGACAAGAGGTTTTTTCAGCGCTACCACCTGGCGAGACACAGCCTCACTCACATGGGTATGCGTCAGCCAATCTTAACCAAGTCAAAAGATTAGGATGCTGCAACACCTGTATGCTTCATCTAGTGTATCTGTATTTATACACCAATAATACAAGTGTGATATCAAATAGATGACATCATCATCTCATGAGTTGTTAGGGAATTCTGTAATTGAAAACAAGAATCATATTGTACCTTTTTTTTGTAAGTAACTTAGGGATTGACATTGGTTATTAACCACAAATATCAATTGTTTCCAGATTGTTACTCACTTAAATGATACAATAGGATAGTTCACAATAATACAGATCCTTTTTTCTCCTGCTGGCAGACACAAAAATAATGATTTTGATGCTCTGCGTTTAGGTGTGAAACCTTATGCGTGCACCATGTGTGACATGAAGTTTTTTCAGCGTTACCACCTGGCGAGACACAGCCTCACTCATACGGGTATGGGTCCGTGCACCGCGCCCATGACACTCACTGTTAGAAATCAGCCGGGACATTTTTTATTTCCCTAGCTCACTTCAGACATACGCCTGCACCATTGAAGGGATATGAAGTTAGAACAAGGTCTGTTGTTGTTAGGCATTATTAGTTAAGCTGGAAAACCATAAATCAGATGCTCTTCTGTGTAGTACAACCCTACCAGATGGATAAAAGCATTTTAAGGAATTATTTATTTGAAGTGTTTGTCTTTTGCATGAATTGGCAACTGTGTGGTTAATAACCAATAGTGTATATATTAACTCCTGAAATAAGAACTGGAAAGTGAGGCAAAGTAATATAATACTGCTACTTTGCATTTAGGTGTGAAACCTTATGCTTGCACCATGTGCGACAAGAGGTTTTTTCAGCGCTACCACCTGGCGAGACACAGCCTCACTCATTTGGGTATGCGCCCGCACACCTTACCCATATCACTGAGATCAGACTGTCATGACTTGATGTTATATAGAGGGTCAGCCATCTAACCTATCAATCACTACTCTAAAACTATGTTCTGCCTTCCCTACATTATGTGTGTGTTAAAAGTGAATGTGTAAACGACATGCAACATCATCAGCTCATGTGATGTGTTAAGTTGTGGATTTGAGAATTGGTTCACACATAGTGAAAAAACATCAATTAATTAAAAAGACATTAAAAAACGTTTTCAATAAGTGGTTAACAACCCATCAATTCTGAATAGATAATCAAAGTATGTTGCCTGATTGATGGATTGTGAACACAAAGAGATACAAATTCTGAAAATAATACCATGATGCTCTGCGTTTAGGTGTGAAACCTTTTGCTTGTACCATGTGTGACATGAGGTTTGTTCAGCGTTACCACCTGGCGAGACACAGCCTCACTCATACGGGTATGCGTCAGTGCACCTGCCCGACTCACATTTCTAGGCAATTATTAAATCATCTTTATTGTTTACAGAAAAGTTTCAATACAGATGTCTTCTTGAGGTAGCTAAAGTTGTTGTGTAAAACTTTCAAGCAAATTATTTGTGATAAATATCCGTAATCTTTACTCTCAGTAGATTTTGATATTTTACATTTTTTTTACCTTCTAGAATATGTACTGCCTTTTTATTTAAAATGAACCAAAAAGGCTGAAAAAACAACAGTAATGATACATTTGGATCCATCCTCTGCTTTTAAAACTCTACTGCATGTTTGGTCACAATAGTTCTCAGAAAATAATATCACCTTATCAGCTTCAATACACATGATCACAAGTGTCAAAAGGATCAATTGCTTTACATTGTTTTCACAGAAATGTGCTTTATAAGACAATGGTAAAGCAAACATACTCAGTTAATTATTAGCATGATTTCAATTATACCTTAGTCAATCTCCATTAACATTTGATACACACAGATAAAGGCACTGATTGCAATACAGTTGAAAGAATAAAACAAACTGTTGGTGATTTAGCTCCATTGGTCACTTCAGCTGTCCTTGTGTGAACTATGAGTACTAAATGAAGAACACTTTAGACATATCTTTTTGTTTTTGCATGAATATGGTAATGTGTTGTTGAACTCCAATAGCTTAGGTATGTAATCTAAGGAATGGAATTGGAGATAAAGTAAAATAATACTGCTACTTTGCATTTAGGTGTGAAACCTTATGCTTGCACCATGTGCGACAAGAGGTTTTTTCAGCGCTACCACCTGGCGAGACACAGCCTCACTCATTTGGGTATGCGCCCGCACACCTTACCCATATCACTGAGATTAGATGTAAACACAACATGTTTTATCTGTCAGCTAGTTAGTGTTATTCTGTAAAGGTAACTAGTTGTGCATTTTCTCTCACCAAGGATTTCCTGAATTATGTTTGTAAATGCAACATTAAATCAAATCCCTACATGTACCTAAATACAGGACTGTGACATCATCAGCTCATGAGATGTGTTTTAGTTGTGGATTTAAAATTCAATCAACAGTTCTATGTTTTTGATTTGGCTTGGAGAAAACAAATTAAATTCAACTTCCATTGTTTTTAGGAACATTTCCCGTAGCAAGTGAAAAGTGGTTAACAACCCATCAATTGTAATTATATGTCTACATTTCAACACTGATTGATTGGATTGTAAAACAAATTCAAAGTCCTGAAAATAACGTATTGATGCTCTGCATTTAGGTGTGAAACCTTTTGCTTGCACCATGTGTGACATGAGGTTTGTTCAGCGGTACCACCTGGCGAGACACAGCCTCACTCATACGGGTATGGGTCCGTGCACCTGCCCGACTCACATTGTGTTGCCACAGTTTGCTACTCAGTGCTAATATGAGGGATCATTACTGTGCGGTTATTATAGTAGTCAGAACGTGTTTTTTACGTAGGTGTTTGAGTTGGTTAATCGGACGTTAAAATTGCTAGTATCTACTCTTTTCTTCCCATTCCCTATACTTAATGCTATGTTGTATAGCAAAAACCTCATGTTCCTATAGAATCCTCGGCCAATAGTGTTAATGCAATCGGGATACAATATTTGAGATTTTCTTTTTAGATACAGTTCATTGTAGAGAAAACCTGCTGGCCTGTATTTGTTAACTAGCAATTTAATTGAGTTGTTACTATGTATACCAGAAATACTGTAGAGGAATTCAGGGACTTTTTAAAGTGGATGCAAAAGATTAAATATATTGCCTTTCAGCAAGAATTCAAAGTTACGGATTCTGACTCGTGAATTCAGAGTCCTATTAAGTCATGGTTTCAATCATTGGCGTTATTCTTCATTAAAGAATAACGCCAATGTGTTTTAGAAAAACAAATCTCCAGCACATTTGTGCTAATTTCTCAAACATTTTTGTAGCCAAAAGCCCGCTCTCGGTACTCAACAAGCGTACATCTAAACCAATGCTTATGATGGGTTCTTGGAACCTAAACTTATTTTAATTCTGCCTTCGTGTATTTATGATAGTCGTAATACAAGTCTTCCATTAGATTCATCTTTAAACAGCATTTTGCGGGGATAAAGTTTAAACTTGAATGTAGAGGATGGCTTTAGGAAACTTAACATCCAGTAATAAGAGGTTCAAACTCAAAATAGGTGGTAATGATGTAACCATGTTTTTGCTGTTAAGTTGTAGGCATTATAGATTCTAGGTGAGAGAAGATAAAATGGTATTTGTTGCGATGGCAAGTGAAACATATGTTTATTAAGACAAGCAAACTGTGATTACATTTTATGATTCATACTCATTTCAGATCTTTGTTCTTTTATATAACACCTACATTATGTTAAAAACTGACTTGACTCTATTCACAAATCAGCTTATAATTGCATGTCTGAACATTTCATTAAACTTAAGAGGAAATGCACATTACCTTAATAAATGATGAGGTATAATCTGTCAGTGTTTTAGTCCTCGTGCTAGCTTCAGCTTGAAAGTTGTATTTGTTGCACTTGTGGGTGGTAGGGCTAATATATTGCTCTGTGTGTGTGTAGGGGTGAAGCCGTATGCTTGTTCCATGTGTGACATGAGGTTTATTCAGCGTAACCACCTGGAGAGACACTGCCTCACTCATACGGGTATGCGCTCCTCCCCGTTCCCTCCCTACTGAGCGAGGCTCTGCTGCCTCCAACACAACGGGTCACAACAAACTCGAGTTTGGATTGTCAAGTCATTTGATGGGATGTTGAACCAGCCTCAAAATACTTGCCCCAGCTTTTGGGCCACTATGTTACGTAGATCTAGACCATGAAAACAACAAAATTCCACTTTGATCTACACATAATGAGTTGATGACGAGGCCTTTTTAAAAATATGCTGAAACTACACTGTTGAAATGTACCATTAGGGCATTTTGCCCCAACTTTTTTACGAGTGTTGGAAATATAGTTTGCAGTTAAAGTTTAGTAAGTGAAAAATGCAGCCAGTTTGTTGCTACTAGACGCTAAAATAGATTAATTGACTGTGTATTTGTGTGCAATTTCAGGAGAGAAGCCATTTGCTTGTGACATGTGTGATATGAGGTTTATCCAGCGCTACCACCTTGAGAGACACAAGCGTGTCCATAGTGGGGAGAAGCCTTACCAGTGTGAGCGGTGCCAGCAGGTATGCTCAAGATGTCACCTTAAATGAGTTCATTGGGTCAAATCTTGGATGTATAAAATACGAAGATTTCTTGATGTTTACAAAATGCAGTCATGTTGTTTTCTCTCGGTCTCTATACCTATTGAAACAGATTTACCACACACATTTACTTTAATAACTACTAACTAGTATAATAACTATGTCCATGTTGTCTGTTTTGAAGAACTTTTCACGGACAGACAGGCTGTTGCGGCACCGGCGGTTGTGCCAGGGTCGCGGCGTAGCCAAAGTGGAGAACCAGCCGTGCTGCGAACCGCGCCCGTACGGCCAGGAGCCCCCCCCCGCCCCTCAGACCTGGAGCCCCCTGCACCCCCCCCCAGGCCGACTGGCAGTCTGACATTCCACCCTCCCCACATCCACAACCACGCCAGAGAGCAGAGGAGCCACAGGGTTTCTTCTTCTGCGCTGAGTGACGCCACACTCCAGCGCCGACCCTTCTGCAGCTCGTCTTGGGATTACTGATGATCGAGGGACATTTGTGTCTTTGTTTTGTTGACTTTTTACTGTGTTTCCTTTCCTCCCCACGTTTTTTTTAAAGACTAGACTTTTCTGTGATGAACAGTGGTCCTGTTTTGTACTTAATCTATTTGATTTTTGCAAAAAAAAAAGAAGTTTTTATCGTTGTTCAAATATATCTGCATTTGGTGGTACTCGGGAAGGGCTGTAGGTATTGTTTATCCAGACGTGTTGGCAACAACAAAATGGGATGACGTGGTGCTGAGGAAAAGTATTTGAGCTTCTTTCTGATTTTTCATGTGGCCCATTTTGTAAAACACAAGAATCGTCACTTTGGTCGTTTAAATATTAAGACTGAACTTTCCTTCCAGGTAAAGCAAGGAGAGTGCTATGTTTGCACTATGTAGCAAACATAGCGCTAAGCATCGGTCTGAATGTGATCTGAACAATAGGATTTTCCTGACTTTATCAACATGGGAGGTACAGTTTTAATAATGGTAATAATGTAATAATGGTTTAATTTGAGACTAAATTAGGGATGTTTGTGTGTGCACGAAATGGGCCAAAAAACCAGCTGATCATAAGAAATGAGGTCAAACACTCCTCTGCCTCTGTTTCTGAGATATCCTAAGGAAACCTGAGTAACTAAGTGTTTTTTAAAACAAAAGTAATATCAAACCAGGGCTTCCAGGAAGTGGTGAAGAGGTGCAGCCTGCAGGTCTGGGTCCCAGGATTATCACCTGTGTGTCTCATGTTCTGTGTGACGTGCTGAGGACTCGGGGAAAGGGCCCATGATGGCCCTCTTATATATTTTCAGCTGTGTGTGTGTATATATATATATATATATGTATGTATGTGTGTGTGTGTGTGTATATATATATATATATACACAGTATATAAGCAGAGATCCCCAGTACGTACAGGAAGGCCTCTGCTCAATCTGTCTATAGATTCTTGTTCTGAATAGCACAGGTTGGCCACTTGAAGTCCCATTATGTTGTCTGTACAGATACTCTCATGTGAGATCAGCGAGGGTATACAAAATCTTGTGGCCTTAGTGTGTTTTGTTTCTTTTCTTTTGCCTTGTTTCTCAGCTGTTTATTATTGTGGATCAGATGTATTAACTAAGAAGAGACAGCCAGTCTTCATCATGGTATGTTTTTGTTTTTTAATCCTAAAGCCGCCATGGTTACAGAATGTTGACGGCTTGAGTGGCGCTAAAACAAACTAATGTGTTCGCCTGTCGACCTAGGTTGTCTTTTGATGATGATTAATATTTTGGGTCATTGTTACTGATGCACACAGTATGGAAGGAGCCCCCGAGTGTTTGACAGTCCTTGTGAGAAGTCGGTAGAGCTGACCCACTGCAGCGCTCTGGCAGAATCAGCACGTGCTCGACTCTGCTTCACACTAACAATTGCCTTTTTTATCCAAATGTTATGTGGTTGGTGTGTAATAATGGATGTCTGTCATGTCATTGGGTTTAGCCTTAAGTAAGTGCGGATACACAAAGTAATCATCGTAGTGCTAAATGATATTGTAACAAACAATTTATTTTCACCTATCATGACCTTTGATCGTACTGTGTAAAAGTCTTTGGCGGTCAGACAGCAGAGAGCAGTTATACGGAGGGGCCTATTGAAGAAGTTTCTCAAACTTGATCCTTTCTGTGACTGATGGGCTAACGTTAGCATCGTCCTAACTGTTCTGTTTCAGCCAGTAATGTGTGTGTGTGGGAGACCGACATGTTAAGTCTTCACAACTGCCAGAGCGACGTCTCAGAGCCCAGCTACCTTCAGGGGACCGGATTTCTTTGTCGTTTTTATTTCAAGGTCCAGATAAGCTTCGGTGAATGTGGAGATGGAATCCCAGAGTGCATTATCTGGTCTCTGGAGGAACAGATGTTTGTTACAATAAGACGAATATCACTGAGTTAAGTGGTATTTTACAACAAGTATTATCGGGAATGTTTCTTTCAAGTGGTCAATGATATCAAGGCAAAGTTGTGTGACGGTATAAGTGTGTACAGAGATGGGATTTCACATGTTTTGATAAGTGAAGGGGCCAAGTTTGAGAAATGCATTCATTTGCTCTGGAAACACTATTCCAAATCAGTGGAGGAGATACAGCTAGTGCAAGCACATACTCAAATGGCTAAAGGGCAGAACAGTACATAGTTGACATCATGTGTTAATATCTTTTTATGTCTTTTATTGTTTTTAGTCTCAATCTCATTGTTAAAACGCAATAGAATCCTTGAGTCTCAGATCATTTGTTTATAAGATTGAAGTTTAATTTTTCAGACGGATCCGAGGATTTATTTCTCTGAGATGTTCTCATCACATTTTGATGATTGTTTCAAGGACCTTTTTTTATTCTGATGAAATTGTAAACACTGGAGTGAAAAGGAAAAAAAAGAAAGATGGTTATTTTTTTCTTCAGACTGTACTAGATTTTAGGTTTTAGACAAAGCCTATTTCTCCTCAACTTGACACAGAAGGTGGACAGAACATTTTGGATCAGTACAGTTGGGAGCCCAGTATGTTTGATAATTTTGACATTATAGGCAGTAGTACCACAAGAAAAATGTTTTCTTTCTCATATTGAAGTCCCTGGTATTTGTAGTAAATTATATTGATAATGGTATTAGATGAACAACAGCATAACAGTAGCTATCACAGATTAGTTGTTTTCTTTATTAGTCTTGCATGCAGAGTTATGGTCCTCAGTTAAGACAGGATCTTGATATTGATTATTTTGTGTAGGAAAATGAGTGCATAAGAATAACTTCCTAAAAAGATGTTACAATGATTATTGTAAAATGGGCTAACTAATATGTACCCTTGTGATCCAATTAGTTTCAACTATATGAAAATCAGAGGAGAGGCTTCTTACTATTATGCTGAAATAAAAGAATTTGTAAAGGACCTTTTGTATGCTTACTGGCTTTGTTGACTTCATTTTTATGTTTTTAGTTTCTCAAAGTTAAAAGTGGAGACAATAAATGTTGCATCTTATTTAGACCATCAGGCCAAACAGCACAAGTGTTTTCCAGGGCCTCAACAGGTCGAGGGTTAGATGTTAGACATATACAACTCTAAATGGAAAATAATTTATCCCATGACACAGTAATGCAGTGGTTCTCAAACCAGTTTTTCCGCCAGGGCCCGACTTTTTTTTTTACTTGTGTTTTCACTCACTGAAGTCCCTCTCCCTTTGCCATCAATCCAAAATCAGCTGAGCTGCAACATAATACAGACAGGTAATAATCAACAGAATCACAAGGACAATATGGCTCTGCTAAAAACACTCCCATAAGTTACATTTTTGTTTACTGTTTGGAAGTCTCAAATATCCACTCTAAATCCATATCAATAGCGATGTATCACAAAAATAGCTCTTTTCCTTATTATTGTGTAACGTTAACTATATTATACTAGCTTGAACTCCAAGATGGATATCCTCATTTCACCACCTCCACCCACTACAATCACACGCCCCAATGTTATATTTAACTAATATGTAACTCCCTCCACCCCGGATAAAAGCACGTTAAGAAGCCCCTTTTCTCTAATTCCACATCGTTGGATTAATAGGCTGTTCATGGATAACGTGTGTTGCTAACTTTATCCGATATCCTAGCCTAATCTGTTTAGTTGTCCGGTTGAAAATTAACACAAGCTCTATGCCCATTGTAGAACAGGAAACAGAAGTTGGTCCAGGTTCTGGTCAACCCAAAATTGTGATAGAGAGAGAAACATGTTTTGTCATTCTGCCACCTCTAATGCTTACAGCAAGTAATCAATACTTCAGAAAGGTTCATGTACATGTAGGACAGTGGTTCTCAATGTGGGGAGAGACCAGGAGGAAAAATGGTTATTAAAAAAAATTTGAAAAAAAAAAATCATATTTTGAAAAATTATTGATTCGAAAATAATATGATACAGTTCTATTACGTCTGGGTCTCTGTGTTTCATTAAAGCTCGGCTGTGTTGTTTATATGATCATTATAGTTATAACAAAATAAGAGAATAAATGAAAAACAGGTATGAAATACTATATGACATTAAAAAATGAATAAAGTTTAAAAGGGGAGTGATTTGTAAAATATCCATAAAGAAATAGTAAATCTCTTTACAGTTCTGTGTTGAGAGATGTATCCATAGATCTCTTCATTTTGCTCTCAAAGTGCACCAGATTGATGCTTTTAACTTCAATATTTAAAAATCTTCCCGGGGGAGCATGCCCCCGGACCCCCCTATGTGAGGTCCACACACCACCTATAAAAATAGCACTTTACCCCAGCTTACACCTATATGCCGTGAGCTGATTATCGAGCCTTCATTGTAACAGTTGCGGGAACACTGTGTATGTGCGTGGGGAGTGTTGCAGTAGAAACTTCCACTGTAGCGCCCGGGACATTAATGGGAAACCCTAAATGTTTGAGCACCCTCTATGAAACGTCAAGCTACCCCACAGCACCCCCAAAATAAATCTCTGGCGGCGCCACTGAGCCTGACTATTTGTGTTGGGGGGGCCCGACTTTTTTTTTTCTCCAAAGGGGGGACCTGACAGAAAAAGTTTGAGAACCACTGATGTAGGCTAAGGTTTGTCAGCTATGTTGCCGGCTAGCAAACTCAGGCATTGCAAACAATAACGTGATATCAGAACACTAGAAATGTATAACTCACCTGACACTGTGGCGTACTATTCTCTTAATTCGAGTCTGTCATGTCCTGTAAATGTCAACGATAGATGTGTAATAAGAACGTCAACAGCCTGATGGCAAACGAAAATCCCTCTCTCATCTCAGATAGAAGATAATGATTGGAGACGACCAGCCAATCAGAATTGACCTTCTCGAGTTCTCCGATTGGTTGGTTTCGTGGCACATTTGTAACACTGTGACAACTTGAGCGAGCGCAGGCAAAGCTGAGCGCGCACAGGCTGGAGAGGTCGAGCGAGCGAGGGAGAGAGAGCGCGTGCAGCGGTCTGCTTGCACACGGAGCAGGAGTTTTATGAGAGAAAATGTATTTCTCTGTGCTCAAAAATGTTCAAGTGCGTGCTCAATAGCATTTTCTATGCTCAACATGTTTCATTGCGTGCTCAGGATAGAGGCACAAATATAACGCCATAGAAAAGCTCCTTATATCCGTTAGCGTAGCTAGCTAGCACCAGATGCTAACAACAACAATTCTCTCTCTCTCTCTCTCTCTCTGCTGCTGTCCCATACCCCTGCAAGCCCCTCTTTATATCACTGCTCCACTATTTCTCCTTCTTCTCCCATGCCCGAAACACACACCCACACACACACACACACACACACACACACACACACACACACACACACACACACACACACACACACACACACACACACACACACACACACACACACACACACACACACACACACACACACACACACACACACACACACACACACACACACACACACACAATATTTCAACATCTATCAATCAATGTTTATTTATATAGCCCAATATCACAAATGTTACATTTGTCTCAGTGGTCTTCACAGTGTGTACAGAATATCAGTATGACAATACGACACCCTCTGTCCTTAGACCCTCACATCGTACAAGGAAAAACTTCCGGAGAAAACCCACAGTTTAAAGGGGAAAATGGGAGAAACCTCAGGGAGAGCAACAGAGCAGGGATCCCTCTCCCAGGACGGACAGACGTGCAATAGATGTCGTGTGTAAATTGAAAAGATAATACATTTGCAACATAGGTAGTCCAAATGTTTGGAAATGCATGTGTGTATAATAGGAAGATGAATCCACAAGGACCTCTCTGAAGAACCAGCACCTTACCGTGGTAGAGAGGTTTGTGTGCCCTGATGAACCTGGGGGCTGTGTTGTCTGGAACCTTGTGTTCCTGGTAGGGTCTCCCATGGCAAATTGGTCTCAGGCAAGGGGCCAGACTAAGATTGGTTCAAAAGACCTCATGAAAGACGACACAAGAAGTGAGGATACCCGGCCCGGAGGAAACCCGGGGTCCCCTTCTGGAGCCAGGCCCAGAAGGAGGACTCGTCGGCGAGCGTCTGGTGGCTGGGCTTGCCACGGAGCCCGGCCGGGCCCAGCCCGAAAAGGCAACGTGGGCAACACCTCCGCTTCTCCGTCCCGCGGGCCCACCACCTACGGGAAACAACGATGGGGTCGGGTGCGCTGCCAGAAGGGTGGCAGTGAAAGCGGAGGGTCTCGACGGACCAGACCCGGGCGGCAGAAGCTGGCTTTGGGGACGTGGAACGTCACCTCTCTGGGGGGGAAGGAGCCGGAGCTTGTGCGGGAGGTGGAGCGGTACCAGTTGGATCTGGTTGGGCTCACCTCTACGCACAGCGTCGGCTCTGGAACCTTACTTCTGGATAGGGGTTGGACTCTATTCTTCTCCGGAGTTGCTCAAGGTGTGAGGCGCCGGGCGGGTGTGGGGATACTCACAAGTCCCCGGTTAGGTGCTTCGTTGTTGGAGTTTACCCCAGTGGACGAGAGGGTTATGGGGGGGAAAACTCTGACTGTTGTGTGTGCTTATGCACCCAACAGCAGTTCAGAGTATACAGCCTTCTTGGAGACCCTGGAAAGAGTCCTGTATGGGGCTCCTGAAGGGGACTCTTTAATCTTGCTGGGAGACTTCAACGCACATGTGGGCAATGATGGAGACACTTGGAGGGGCGTGATTGGGAGGAACGGCCCCCCTGATCTGAACCGGAGTGGTGGTTTGTTACTGGACTTCTGTGCTAGTCATGGATTGGCCTTAACAAACACCATGTTCGAACATAAGGATGCTCATAAGTGTACGTGGTACCAGAGCACCCTAGGCAGAAGGTCCATGATCGATTTCGTTATCGTATCATCGGACCTGAGGCCGTATGTTTTGGACACTCGGGTAAAGAGAGGGGCGGAGTTGTCAACTGATCACCATCTGGTGGTGAGTTGGGTCGAGTGGCGGGGGAAGCCTCTGGGTAGACCTGGTAAGCCTAAACGTGTAGTTCGGGTGAACTGGGAACGTCTGGAGGAGGCCCAAGTTCAGGAGGCCTTCAACTCACACCTCCGGCGGAGCTTTTCGGGCATTCCTGTGGAGGTTGGGGACATTGAACCAGAGTGGTCGGTGTTCAAAGCCTCTATTGCCGAAGCCGCGGCGGGGAGCTGTGGTCTCAAGGTCCTAGGTGCCTCAAGGGGCGGTAACCCTCGAACCTCCTGGTGGACACCGGTGGTCAGGGAAGCCGTCCGACTGAAGAAGGAGGCCTTCAGGGATTTGTTATCCCAGGGGACTCCCGAGGCAGTTGCAAGGTACCGACAGGCCCGAAGGGCAGCAGCCTCATCCGTGGCCGAGGCAAAGCAGCGGGTGTGGGAGAAGTTCGGAGAAGACATGGAGAAGGACTTTCGGGCGGCACCAAAGTTGTTCTGGAAAACTGTCCGACACCTCAGGAGGGGGAAGCAGGGGACCATCCAAGCTGTGTACAGTAAGGATGGGACGTTGTTGACCTCAACTGATGGAGTGTTAGGGCGTTGGAAGGAACACTTTGAGTAACTCCTGAACCCGACAACTCCGCCCTCTATGTTAGAGGCAGAGCTGGAGTATGACGGGGGATCAACACCAATCTCCCGGGGGGAGGTCACTGAGGTCGTCAAACAACTCCACAGTGGCAAAGCCCCGGGGGTGGATGAGATCCGCCCGGAAATGCTGAAGGCTCTGGGTGTTGAGGGACTGTCATGGTTGACACGTCTCATCAACGTTGCGTGGAAGTCGGAAACAGTACCGAAGGAGTGGCAGACCGGGGTGGTGGTTCCCCTTTTCAAAAAGGGGGATCAGAGGGTGTGTGCCAATTACAGAGGCATCACACTACTCAGCCTCCCCGGGAAAGTTTACTCCAAGGTACTCGAAAGGAGGGTCAGGCCGATTGTCGAACCTCAGATTGAGGAGGAACAATGCGGATTCCGTCCTGGTCGTGGAACGACGGATCAGCTTTTTACTCTCGCAAGGATCCTGGAGGGGGCCTGGGAGTACGCTTATCCGGTCTACATGTGTTTTGTAGACTTGGAGAAGGCATATGATCGAGTTCCCAGGGAGTTACTGTGGGAGGTGCTGCGGGAGTATGGGGTGAGGGGGTCTCTACTCAGGGCCATCCAATCTCTGTACTCCCAAAGCGAGAGCTGTGTCCGGGTCCTCGGCAGTAAGTCGGACCCATTTCCGGTGAGGGTTGGCCTCCGCCAGGGCTGCGCTTTGTCACCAATCCTGTTTGTAATATACATGGATCGGATTTCGAGGCGTAGTCGTGGGGGAGGGGGTCTGCAGTTCGGTGGACTAAGGATTGCACCACTGCTTTTTGCAGATTATGTGGTTCTAATGGCTTCATCGGTCTGCGACCTTCAGCACTCACTGGATCGGTTCGCAACCGAGTGTGAAGTGGCTGGGATGAGGATCAGCACCTCCAAATCTGAGGCCATGGTTCTCAGCAGGAAACCGATGGACTGTCCACTCCAAGTAGGGAATGAGTCCTTACCCCAAGTGAAGGAGTTCAAGTATCTCGGGGTCTTGTTCTCGAGTGAGGGAACAATGGAGCGTGAGATGGGCCGGAGAATCGGAGCAGCGGGAGCGGTACTGCAGTCGCTTTACCGCACCGTTGTGACGAAAAGGGAGCTGAGCCAGAAGGCAAAGCTCTCTGTCTACCGGGCCATTTTCGTTCCTACCCTCACCTATGGTCATGAAGGATGGGTCATGACCGAAAGAACGAGATCGCGGATACAAGCGGCCGAGATGGGTTTCCTCCGCCGGGTGGCTGGTGTCTCCCTTAGAGATAAGGTGAGAAGTTCGGTCATCAGGGAGGGACTCGGAGTTGAGCCGCTCCTCCTTCGCGTCGAAAGAAGCCAGTTGAGGTGGTTCGGGCACCTAGTTAGGATGCCACCTGGGCGCCTCCCTAGGGAGGTGTTCCAGGCACGTCCAGCTGGGAAGAGACCAAGGGGTAGACCTAGGACCAAGTGGAGGGATTATATCTCTTCGCTGGCCTGGGAGCGCCTTTGGATCCCCCAGTCAGAGCTGGTTGATGTCGCCAGGGAAAAGAAAGTTTGGGGCTCTCTGCTGGAACTGTTACCCCCGCGACCCGACCACGGATAAGCGGGAGAAGATGGATGGATGGATCCACAAGGATATCCATCCAGGACCGATGATCCAGGACCACAGCCACGACTCGCGATCCAGGGCTCGCAATCCAGGACACAGGACCGCAGGATCATCCATGACTCCGGATCCCGGCGTATATAGACACCAAAAAGAAAGAAATTTGGGGAAGCTGGGTTAATCGGAACATGAGAGTACACAGGTATAGACAGAGAGAAGGAAGAAGTAAGATGTCCCCCGACAAACTAAGCCTATATCAGCAAAACTAGGGGCTGAATCTAATCAGCCCTAACTATAAGCTTTATCAAAAAGGAAGGTCTTAAGCGCACTCTTAAAAACGGATAGGGTGTCTGCCGCCCGAACACAAACTGGAAGCTGATTCCACAAATGTGGAGCTTGATAAGAAAAGGCTCTGGCTCCCATTGTACTTTTAGAGACTCTAGGAACAACCAACAACCCTGCATTCTTGGAACGCAATGCCCTAGTAGGACAGTAGGGTATAATGAGTTATTTAAGGTAAGATGGCGCCTGCCCATTAAGGGCTTTGTAGGCGAGAAGAAGAATTTTAAATGATATCCTGTGTTCTATAGGGAGCCAGTGTGAGGCAGCCAGAACAGGAGTAATGTGGTCCCTTTTCCTAACTCTGGTTAGTACACGAGCTGCAGCATTTTGAATCAGCTGAAGCGACTTGACTGACTTCTTGGTACACCCTGATAATAAGGAGTTACAATAATCCAGTCCTTGAAATTGATTTTATGTGGGCGTTAAAGGATAAATCCTGATCAAATATAACACCAAGATTCCTTACAGTCTCACTGGAGGCCAAATTAATGCCATCCATAGTTAGTATATCTTTAGATAATTTGTTTCGTAGATTCTTCGGGCCAAGTACAATAACTTCAGTTTTGGTCGTGTTTAACATCAAAAAATGAGGTCATCCACGTTTTTAAGTCCTTAAGGCAGTCTTGAATTTTATTTAGATGATTAATTTCATCAGGCTTGATTGATAAATATAGTTGAGTATCATCCGCATAACAATGAAAGTTTACAGAATGATTCCTTATAATATTGCCTAACGGAAGCATATATAATGTGAACAAAATAGGTCCGAGCACTGAGCCCTGTGGCACTCCATGGCTAACTTTGGTTTGCGTGGAAGATTCATCGTTAACACGTACAAACTGAGAGCGTTCAGATAGATAGGACCTAAACCAGCCTAAAGCAGTTCCCTGTATGCCAACTAAGTTCTCTAGTCTTTGCAATAGGATATCATGGTCGATAGTATCAAATGCAGCACTGAGATCGAGCAAAACAAGAATAGAGACAAGTCCCTTGTCTGAGGCTATTAGAATGTCATTTGTGACTAAAGCCAGACTGAAAATCTTCAGATAAATCATTGTTTTTTAAGTAATCACACAGCTGTTTTGCGACCGCTTTCTCAAGAATTTTTGAGAGGAACGGAAGATTAGAAATAGGTCTATAGTTGGCTAAAACCTCTGGATCGAGGTTGTGCTTTTTAAGAAGCGGTTTTATCACTGCTACTTTGAATGTTTGTGGAACATAGCCTGATAATAAAGACATATTCATAATATTTAATAAAGAAGTGCTAATTAATGGAAAAACTTCCTTCAACTGCTTAGTTGTAATTGGGTCTAACATGCACGTTGGTGGTTTAGAAGAGAGAATCATTGAATTTAATTGTTCAAGGTTTATGGCTGAAAAGCATTCTAGTTTACTATCTAGTGTAATATTAGAACTTAGGTTTCCGGGAGCTGTTGATAACACTATACTGGTCAAAGGCAAGAGGTCATTAATTTTGTTTCTAAGAGTAACAATTTTATCGTTAAAAAAAAGCACATAAAATCATTACTACTGAGTGCTATGGGAATAGAAGGCTCAATGGAGCTGTGGCTCTCTGTCAGCCTGGCTACAGTGCTGAAAAGAAATCTTGCATTATTCTTATTCTCATCTATTAATGAAGAGTAGTAGGCTGCTCTCGCTTTACGCAGTGCTTTCTTATATTCATTGAGAGTAATATGCCAAATTAAACGAGATGCTTCAAGTTTAGTGGAACGCCATATCCTTTCAAGTTGTCTAGACTTTTGCTTTATTTTGCGGGTTTCGGCATTATGCCATGGAGCTAATCTATGTTGTTTTATTTTCTTCTTTTTCAAAGGAGCAACAGAGTCTAATTTTATTCGCAGCGCATCTGTAGCACTATCAACAACATGATCAATTTGGGGTGGTGTACATTTTGTATAAGTTTCCTCCCCTACATGCAGACATGCTATCGAGTTAAGTATTAGTGGAATCTCTTCTTTAAATGTGGCTATAGCACTAACAGATAGGTTTCTGCTGCAAGAGCTTTTGACTAATGCTTTGTAGTCTCGTAATAGTACTTCAAAAGTTACTAAGAAATGGTCGGATAAAGCAGGATTATGCGGTTCGACTAATAGTTGCTCAATTTCATACCATAAGTCAGAACAAGGTCGAGAGTGTGATTATAGCAGTGGGTTGGTTTATTTACACAGAAACCAACAGAATCTAATATAGAGTTAAATGCAACAGTAGGGCTATTTTTATCATCGTCAACATGAATATTAAAGTCACCTACGATAATTACTTTGTCTGTTTTAAGAACCAAAGTTGATAAAAACTCAGAGAATTCTGATAAGAATTCTGAATAAGGACCTGGTGCACGATACACTGTAACAAATAAGATTGGCTGCAAAGTTTTCCAGGTCGGATGCGTAAGACTAAAAACGAGGCTTTCAAAGGAGGTATAATTTAATTTTGGTTTAGTATTGATAAGTAAACTTGAGTCAAAGATTGCTGCAACTCCACCTCCTCGGCCCGTGCCTCGAGCAATATGAGTGTTGATATGGCTGGGTGGAGTGGCCTCATTTATGCTGACATATTCTTCGTTGCAGACCCCTGGCCTAGTAGAACAATAAGCAGCAGACTTTTACTTTTGTATAATTTCTACTGGATCTTAGATCTGCGCATGCGCAATACGGGTCGGCAGTTGCGGCTCCAAAGTATCTGTGTTGGGTAATATGGTAGGGCTAACCCATAAAGTGGTGGGGCTCAAGTCAGTATTTGCAATGTAATTACACGCTCCCCTTGACAGTGAAACGCCACGCGTGAGGTTTAGATTATTTTCCTGTCTCAATCCAAATTGAACTGTATGAAATAAAAAGGCACATTTGTCTTGTAGTAAATAAAAAGGGCGACCTGGAGCCAATCCTGCAATTTACCCACAGGTGAAAGAGTTGACATGCTGAAAACCCAACTCCTGCAGGGGAGTCTGGGGGGATTCTCCCCCAGGAGATTTTTTGAAATACTAACATAAAATACACATTCTGGTACTCTCTTGAGAAGAAAAATAAAAACATCTATTACTCCACGACATATTTAAACAAATGAATGCCATTTTAGTTTTGTGTTACTTTGTTCTGAGAGCTGAACCTGCTGCTCCTCACAGAGAGAAGAGGGAAGAGGCTGTGTTAATCACTTTACATTGTGGATCCACAATGTAAAGTAATTCACAGCCTCTTCCCTCCACTGGGCTTGACATCACCTTAGTTGAACAGGTAGAATGTGTGAAAGATGACCAGTTACTCTCACGCCATTCTTAGCTCAGGTATTGTGGAACCATGCTCAAATGCAGCCTGCCAAGCTACAGTCAAGGCATTGACAAACGAGTGTGCACTATTAAGAGCTGAAGTTAATTGTCTTAAGGACAAAGTTAATGTGCTGTCTTTCAATGGAAGCCTTCAAAGGAAATGATGAGATGGTACAGGAACTAACAGGCCTACCAAGCTATGCTAAAATGATGGTTGTTTTTGGCTTCCTGTCTGGGTTTGTGAAAGCCGGTCCAAGACTGACTCCCTTTCATAGCTTTTTATTAACACTGATGAGAATGAGGCTTAACTTACCTTTATCTTTTTCATATGTCTAAGAGCAGTGTTGTCAGAATGTTCAACAATACTTTAGATGTCATGTATGTCAGACTGTCACCACTTATATTTTGGCCCTCAAAAGATCAAATTCAGGTTAGTCTGCCCATGTGTTTCAGGGATAATTTTAGCAACTGCACTTCCATCATTGACTGTTTTGAAATGTTTGTAGAGAAGCCAAAGAATTTAAGGGCTCGTGCACAAACATACTCCTATTACAAGCACCACAACACTGTACAATATCTCATTTCTATAACACCACAGGGTGTTACATCCTTTGTGTCAAAGGGCTGGGGGGGACGCACAAGCGACAAGTACATTACAGAAAACTGCTCATATCTTGAGAAATTTTCACCAGGAGATGTTGTTCTTGCTGATAGAGGCTTCAATGTGAAAGACACTGTGGGACTGTATAATGCACAGTTGAAAATACCAGCATTCACCAAAGGCAAGCAGCAGCTCCATCCACTGGAACTTGAATCCACAAGGGGACTCGCTGCTGTCAGGATCCATGTGGACAGAGTCATTGGCCTGGTCAGGAACAAATACACCATCCCGCCGTCTCTTTGCCAAGCAGCCACTCAAGGACAACCTACTTCCCTTGACAAGATGGTAACAGTTTGCTGTTCTTTGTAATGTCTGCCCATCTGTGGTACCCACAGAATAGATAGATACTATTTGTAAGTCGCTTTTGATAAAAGCGTCAGCTAAATAAAACAAAATGCTTATTGTGTATTCCCTTTTCTATGTATGTTGGATCTTCTCTCTATTATCTTTACAATTAATACATTACAATGTCCAGTCTTGAACTAATAAACATCACTTTTTCCAAGTATTTGTTTCTTGAGGTTTTTTGAAATACTCCTACTTATACTACAATGCATCTGCAAGTATTAGATACAGTTATTTATTGCACAATCTACAGTGTATGAATATGTAAGCTTAATGGGTAAACAAAAACCTGACCATGAAGACAAAAGAAAAAGACCAGTGTCTGACAAGAAGAGCTTATTTATTGTCAGCTTCTTAATGCCCCTCAGATGTTTTGTCAGAGGTTGCAGTGGGGGAGAAGCATGGCACAGTAAACCATTTACCCAACAACTCTGGTAGTATCCCCGTTCTAATGAGAAGTTTACCACCTTTGAATGTGCAACATCAAAAAATGCACCATCAAACATGATGCGCTGTTTAAAAAGTTCTTGAGGTGTCCACACAACAAAATCACAGAACATTACCTCTGCGACACGCATTTGTGCCTGCACTTGATACATGTAGCTGTGATTCAGCTTTAGGCTCATCACACCTCCCTCAGGGACAGTCAGGCAGAACCACGAGTCTTTGGTGCATTCAAGTAGACTGCGGTCTTTAGCGCTGAAAGGACACTTAATTTCTAAAATGCCAGGCTCATGGCAAGCACCGGTCACGACACCATCTGGGGATGCACCAATCCATGGCAGCTCTGGGTTGAGGATGAGCCCTGATGCTGCAACATTAATGTCTTCATGGTGATCTTGCATAGCCACCAGGTAAGACTTTTTGGCAGTGTCCTCGTTTTGTAAACCCCATCTGAAGAAAAGAACATGTTATTTTGGAAAAAAACTCATCACTTTAAAAAGCCCCTAAAATACTGTTATTAGAATGTTAATATCTTGTTTTACCCTCATAATATCTAGTTACTCAATTATTGTATTTATTCATGATGAAGTAGTGGAAAGAATGTATGATTTAGTCTTGCTGCCTAAATGTATATATATATTAGGGCTGTCAGTCGATTAAAATATTTAATCGCGATTAATCGCATGATTGTCCATAGTTAATCACAAATTAATCGCACATTTTTTATCTGTTCTAAATGTACCTTAGAGGAATATTTTTCAAGTTTTTAATACTCTTATCAACATATGAGTGGACAAATATGCTTTATGCAAATGTTTATTATCATTTGAACAATGACAAATATTCTCATGAATATTAAACACAACAACCTCTGAACATTACACATATTCGCCTCAATTCAACCTGGAACCTCTCATACAATACAAATCGTGTGTGTGTGTGTGCGTGCGTGCGTGCGTGTGTGTGTGTGTGTGTGTGTGTGTGTGTGTGTGTGTGTGTGTGTGTGTGTGTGTGTGTGTGTGTGTGTGTGTGTGTGTGTGTGATGGATCGTTGGAGCTATGTGCAACTAAGGCATATGCTCGAGCGGGAGCTGCCTGGACGCTGTGATCATGTTGCGCACTATCCATGCTGAGTGTGCTGACTTCTCGTACAATGTCCCACTGTCTGGCTTCCTGCATAAAGTCAAGTGCTCGGCGCAGTTGTGGCGAAATGTCGCTCCTCTGTTTTCATTTAAACAGCTCCTTATATCCGTTAGCGCAGCTAGCTAGCACCAGATGCTAACAACAACAATGCACGTAAGGTCTCTCTCTCGCTCGCTCGGGCCACACACACACACACACACCCGCCCGGTCCTCCAGATGGCCAGTCGGTGCCTGCCGGTGAGCGTGGAAGTGTGGTCTGCCACAAGCGGGCGGCAGGAGCGGGGCTGTCAGCATCAGCTTGTAGATGGTATTTTAAACTCGATGCGCTCTGAAACTACGGGGCGGCCGAGAAAAAAAAATACACATGCGTTAATCGCGTTAAAATAATTAGTGGCGTTAATTTTATTTTTTATTTATACGTTAATGCGTTATTAACGCGTTAACTTGACAGCCCTAATATATATATCGAGGGGTGAGAACCAGAGGGGCGTAAGTGACATTTTGGTCCAAAATGAGTTATATATATCAAATGAAAGCTCTCAATGAGCTCTTTCTACTGCCAAAAGGGTGCATGTGAATTCTAAACCAATCCAGAGTTATTCATCAAAAACCAAAAGACCTAACACAGAACACACTGAACTATTTGGGGCCAAAAGGACGTAAGTGCACTTACGCCCTTTTGGCCCTGAGAAATGTATTATGGGTAAAGCCTTTGGATTGCACTTGAGTCAAAATGGCTGACACCTATGTAAGCAAGCTAGGTCAACCATGAGAATCTGATCATCAGATCAAGTTCGAAACCCGCTCCTGCCGCCACTGTGTCAGGCCGTTGTGTCCTTGGGCAAGACACTTCACCCGGATTTGCTCCTGTGGGTATTGTCCACAGTACATGTATGATATCAATGTGTACTTGTAAAAGCGCCTCGATGACTTCGAGGCGTGAAGATGGATGGTGTGGGGCAGTGCGCTGTGCAATGATCATCAGATCATCATCAGGTGAAACCTGCCGCTGCTGCGTCGTCTGTAAAGCCGTTGTGTCCTTGGGCAAGACACTTCACCTGAACTTGCTCCTGTGGGTATTGTCCACAGTGACCATTGCATGTATAACAAATATGTGTAAAGCGCTTTGAGCTATAATAAATGCAAGGAATTATTATTATTATTAACACACTAGGGATGCTCAATTATGGCAAAAATCATAATCACGATTATTTTTGGTCAATATTGATATCACGATTATTAAATATGATTATTCATTGACTTTGAAAACATCCATTTATTGAACTTAAAAAATAATAATAATTTGAACAGTATCTTTTTAACAGTTGATTACCCTGAACTTTAAGTATAACTCAACTGCAAAGTATTCAGCTGAAGCCACATCTTTTTTAACTTCCCCACGACATTTGTCATATAGGGCAGGCAGTGCAGATCTGGTGAAATTATGCCGAGATGGCATCGCTTAACGCTTGTCCATAGTGTTAACCAGTTGCTTAAACCCCTGGTTGCTAACCGTGCTAACTGGGCACATGTCTTTAGCTATGTAGAATGTGATGGCATGTGTTATATCTTTGTGTCCTTGCGAGCTGCTTCAGTAAGCCGTTGCACTGTAAAGCGCGTCCTTAATTGATGACTGTGATGTGGTGAATGAAGTCGAGGGTGCACGCTCGTGAACTGTCAACAGGGGGGCGGGGGGCCTCGCTGCGGGGAAACTGTGGACCTCGTTGCAAGCCAAAATCGTAATCGAGATTAAAATACGATTAATTGCACAGCCCTACAACACACGGTCCGAAACAGAACCAAAGACACAGAGGGACAAACAGTTATTTGGCAGAAAATGAAATGGCTGCGCCTGTGCTACACAAAAGAGGATCCGAAAAGGAATCAGTTCAAATATGAGCTGTCCAACCAAGCTGCAAATTGGAAAGCAGGAGACCAGAGGTGCTCATGCAATTGAACCAAAGAAGATGCACACAGGTCCACCTGGGACCACTGCTGTGAAAAAGAAAGACGTACTCACACAAATGGGAGTATCCCTCACTCTTATGTGGACTTCTACCATTCTTTGCAAGTCATCCAGGCAGAGTAGGCTAGTATGTCCTTTCAAATCAATCTGAAACGTACATGATCTGCATGAAATATGCTGTTGTCGTATATTATATTGCTATATTTGACATTCCCAATGTTCTAAAGTAGTTTTTGATTTGCCAAACAGTTATTAGGCCAGGTTTAATGTAATTGATTGTTATTCAGTGAACTAATGTGATATTGATATTTTATATGATCACAATGGACTCTGTAGCCTATTTTCAATCGGTTATTTGGGGAAATGGCTAAATAATTAACTATTTGGCACAATGGTTATTAATGTTTTTTTTTTTTTAAATAATTACATTCAATGAACTAATATGATATAAGGATATTTTCATATAATATTGTTATTATAACAATTGATTACTGTTACTTTTGACCTCATTAATGTAAAGCCTTTTTCCTATTTTTATCAGATACGCCCTTTTTCTTAGTTCATATGAGATAAAATCTTAGTTCCAAAAAGGCGCATGTGACTTTATTTCGAATAAAAAAAAAATAGAAGAATATTTTTTTCAATGAAAGTCAAAATATTGTTCATTAAGTATATTGTCATCCACATGTTTATGAAGTTTTCATATTAAAGATTGAATTTAATAAACAAAGTCAGGACAAAGTATTGTCATTTTTTGTTTTGGCTCTCCTGTAAAGTTGGTCAAATGTCACTTACGCCCCTCTGGTTCTCACCCCTCGATATATATATATATATATATATATATATATATACCTGGTCGCTTCAGTGGAAAACTGAGAGGAGCGAGGATAGCAAACTCTTTTAATCAAAGACGAAGAGCTCTCTGTCTTGGCTGCCTCATGGAAGGATGACGCAGTAACTCTACCTGCTCAAACCAGACCCTCAACCTACTGTTTCCTGGTCTTCTCCTCAACTAACAAACACTCAAAAAGAATTGAACTATCAAAAGAGCTGTAATTATCAGAAAGCAGTAAAGTTATTCTTAATGAATATAGTGACGTTTAGGATTTAGCATTGTGACACGCTTTATACCGTAAGCCATTTCTATTTCTTACCTGCTCTGGTGTGAGATTCAGCTCATCAACAACTTTGGCACCCTCCTCTAGCAGTGCAGGCAAATCCAGTACAAGTATGCTGCTTTGATACAGACTGGTAAGGGGTGTTGGCAGATCCAGTTGTACATATTTGGCGTGTATCTGTGGGGATGGCCTTCAATGACTGACAGGATAGAACTTTTCTTGGGCTTTGTCTCTTGTTCTTCACTTTGGTGGAGTTGTTCACAGAATAACTTGAAATCATCAGCAGATGGTCTCATGTGCTGAAACAGGTCTTCGGTTTGAACTTGTTCTTTAATGGCGAAGATGTTAAGACACCTCATCGTACTTCACAATTTCAGTGCTAGGCTGTATCCATGTGCATGGCTTCTCTGTGCATGTCTGGTTTTCTCTCTTCTCAACAGCAGCCAAAACTGTAAACATAAGTGCTGCTGCGTGGGAACAAACCTCTCCTAACCCTGCCATGCATGTACAATGCGCCATCACCACTGTCCCGTCCTCCTGCACCACAATCCATGGAGATGTTGGTTTGCTGTTCAAAGCCTGGGAATGATTGACCTGTTAAGTGCAAAATGCAGAACATTAATTGTGTCATATAAAAGCTAAACTCTCCTAAGCTTGTACAAATGTAAGATTCAAAGGTTTATTGTCAAATACAATAGCTACAGCGCAGATTGGCATTTCATATCTGAAGTCCCAGGCTGCTCCAAAAGTAGGCTACAACATACAATATCCTTAAGACATAAAAAAACAAGTAAAGATAGAGCAACGCAAAATATAACAATAGTGCAAGTGACAGAGAATCGTGAAATAAATATGGACCTCTTGCTTATGTAGAAAAAAATAAGAATGAATTTGTCATTGAAAGAAGAGTATGTTGCTTTAAAACAATATAGCTAGCTGGAGTTATGATGTTAGCTGGAAATACCATTTTCTAGCAACTGGCTAGCAAGCTAACATCATCACTTTAGACATAAATACAACTATAATAACACGGTTTATAATTGTTGTTAAATTACTTACCTGAAAGTCAACATTTCAGTCTTTACTGAGCTGTGTGGAGTTTGTTCAACTTTTAAAAGATGTTTGAATGGTGATATACACAGTGATAGATGTTAAGGACTAACGTTTATAATAAATACATCTGTATTGATTTTAAGATCTTTAGTTCATACAATCATACGTATTGGGATCATTGGTATTAATGTGGACCGGAGGGAGAGGGTGACGAGCATAAGTTTCACTTTCCTTTTTTATTTCAATTCCAACTTTGGTCATGAAGAATATGTTTCTCTGTTGTCTACGTTCATAAAGCAAAGCAGCAGCATCAGAGCACGGAGCAGAGTCTCTAGATGAGTTTACAGCTGTCCCTCGTTCTTATTAAACATCCATGTTGTAGTCCGCTGTATAGAAAACTGTAGTTTCCATAGTTTCCCCACAGCAGCAGACGCACACAATGACGTCCGCGGGCGCATCATAAACACGTTGGATAGTGAAAGTGCATTCGGATTCTCTAAAAGTACCGCAGTCTCTTCTCCTAAGTCCTTTTGAATTCTCCTATCCACTATCCCTTAACCCCGTGACGTTTCACTCAGAGGTCAAGGAATAGACGATAGGGTTAGAATTTAGGAGCTGATTTTTAAACTATCCGACTGCAGCCCCAGTCTCAAAAAACAAACACCCTATCTGTTTGGCTGTAATGCCACCAGTGATGCTTTAGAGGGGGCCAACCACTATGAATACGACGATTTTGCAGGAAACAGCAGAGGAAGAAATCACACACATCAACAAAACCCTGCAGCTCAGTACGCTATCAAGGCAACATTTTAGGAAAGCTGTCGTAACGTAGAGTTACGTTTTACTCTGACACCTCGTTCAATGCACTTAGAATAAAACATGTCGTGTGCAGAAGATACAGGGGAGCACGCGCTTGCAGATGGGGGGAAGGAGCTGCCTTTGTGTGGGTCAGAGGAGCAGGGCTTTAAACCAGGACCAGGGGTCGGTCAACCCCCCTCCGCCAGGTTCCTGCAGGTGGAGCTGGAGCTGAACGCCCACCTCCGCCGGCTGTCCTTCAGTGAGCCCGTCCGGCACATCTACAACCCACTGGAGTACGCCTGGGACACGCACCGCTGCTACGTGCAGAGGTACTGTCGGCCCGGACAGAGGATCCTGTTTCTAGGGATGAATCCGGGACCTTTCGGCATGGCACAGACCGGGGTGAGCACCGCGTTTAGATTTCTGTCAGTTAGCTTTTTTTACTTGGCGTACATGTTTAACTGGTAGAGACAGTTGGTCTCAGAGTCTCTGCTCAGTCATGCATCATTCATGCGCGATGATCTGAATGCGGAAGTTAACCTAAACAACAACAATCCCTATTTTTCACTGCAAGAACATGTTCGTTTTTCCTTTGTTCTTTGTATTTGATCATAAAAGCAAATAACAGTTATATTATCTTAAAGGTGGGGTAGGTCATTTTGGAGAAACCAGCTCGAGTGCGCTAGAATCGATAGAATTTGAAAATACACAGCCGGAAGAAATCTGCTACTTCCTTACTGAGCCCCTCCTCCAACACACACGAACGCGCACATGACCAATGAGGGCGCGAGATAAGTTTGCGCACAGATTGAAGGCTGACAGGCAGGTAGGCCATCCAGTTATTTTAGCCGGCCAGCTAAAATGATTGGTCGTGCTTTTTACAGTACTCGGCCTACGGCTTCCGCAGGTGACATTTTTTAATGGATTTTTTGTCAAAGCACTTAAGATATTCATTGCTATCGGGATGTTAAGAGCATTCCATGGAATATAACAAAGTGTTTCTCAAGCCAGTTTCTCAAACGTACCTACCCCACCTTTAATATTCATTCAATAAAATCACAGCTGAAATTACAACAAGACAATGCAAACAGCTTGTAGAATCCCCCTAACCCAGTGGTTCCCAAACTTTTTCAGTCGGGACCCCCTTGGGTATTGGAAATATTTTCGGGACCCCCCAACACGGTTCCCATCTATATTGGTAGGATTAATTGTATATTGTTGTAAAAACATTACATTTTCTCTGCTAATAATAAGAAGATACAAAGATCCAACTACAATTGTATATTTTATTATGGATTACACATGAACAAAAGTGCTTGTAATAGATACTGTGAATTCATTTGGCCTAATTAAAACTGGTTGGCCTTCTTCCCTGAGTAGTAGATTTTTTAATTCAAATTTCTTTAAGGAAAATATATTAATTAACTACTATTTCTACTGCAGGTTGAAAACGATCACATCACTTTACCATTCCTATTCCACACTAGTTTATCAATTACTTGTGTGTGCTTGCTTTCCCTTGCAGATCTTCTCAAACCGGGGCTGTTGTTTTGAGACTGCATGCCCCTCTCAGTTCAGTCTCAATGTTCAGCTTTGATCTGTATTTCGTTTTGATGGCAGCAACAGCAGAAAAAGCCTATCTCACACAAGTAATGTTGCAAAAGGCAGCATTATGCCCACAGCTCTCTGACCAATGTTTGCAGTGTTTGTTTACAATTGAATAATAACAATACATTTGATGTATATAGGTGCACTTTAAAAACAACGTCATCTCAAGGTGCTTCACAAAGCTAAAAAAAGAAAATAATAAAATAAAAAAATCTTCCCGCGACCCCCCTGCAGTACCCCCGCGACCCACCAGGGGTAGCGCCCCACAATTTGAAAACCACTGCCCTTTAAGAAATCTAGACCGCAAAAAAAATTAAACAAGCGAGTGCCTCTTTTTCGAGTGCCTGTTTTTCCTTGGTCAGGGTCCTTGAACACAACACGGGCCTAACGTGTCATCACCATAGACTATATATATAAATGGACGTAGGGTCCGTGACGTCACCCATAGGATTCTGCAGAGTTGCCGAGAAGCCCTTAGTAGGCGGAGTCGGCCACTAACGGCTCAACAGTGACGTCAGAGTTCAACTCCCGCCTGCTCCAAAGAAGGGCAAAGAGGCGGGACCTCCTGCTACCGAGTTGGAAGTTCCAGAGCTAGCTGAAGCTACCAAGCTAAGCTAACATGCTCCCCATCTGCACACTGCCGTCGCATTTTATGTTTCTAAGGTAAGCGGACAAACTATTCAGCAAAACTATAAATAATAATCTAAGTTATTGAGTTTTTAGCATAATACTTCAGAATCTTAAAATCCCTTAACGTTTGTATGCAATTGTGCTAAATTCAACACTGGAATCAAGCAAATATTAATATGTTTGCATGATATTAGTTATTTATATTTTGATATCACTTAATTATACATTTAAGTCAAGCTAAGGTACATGTGATGGTAGCTAGTTAGTGTTCTTACATGTGAGGCCTCCTCCAAACAGCATAATAACCAGACTGTATCATTAAAACTAAGTACCAGTTCTAGATCCTTGACTTTAGACAAACAAATCAAAAGACAATATGTATTTTTAAAGACCAATCTTTATTTGAAGGTGCCTCTTAACCTGAGATATTAGTTATACAGTAATAGTATTGACAATCTAAAAAAACTGAGCAACTCAACAGTCAACTTTATATTTCTTATTGTCCAAAGCATTTATTATTTTCCTTTTCCCCCTCTCATATCCAGTGTGGACGGATTGAGACAGCGTGGTGTCCAGAGGGCTGCAGAGACTTCAGGGAGAAACCTCCGTGTGATGGACGTCCTGTCTGTTGGTTTGGAGAGGACTGAGGGTCTTTCCTCTACGAGGAGGACCAGGCCTGATGGAGGAGCCCATGCTGGGCATAGCTGATACCAACTGCACAGGCCTAGTCTGTCACTTTATTTGACTAAATGTGTTTATTTATATATTTAATAGGTTTATACCTTCTGTCCATATGTGCTTTTTATTTAAAACATTTGATTAACTTTTGGTTTACATTTCAATAAATTGTATTTGCACTCCTTTTGTCCATTATTCTTACTGAAAATGTTAGATTACACATTCACATCTGACTGAAGATTGGCCCCATTTATTTGTGACGTTGCAAACTCTGCGGTACAAGGCACAGGTGATGTGAAGCTCATAAAGTGAGGCAAATAGAAATAATCAGCGGATGGAGTGTAGATGTGGAAATAGGTGCATTCGATCAGCTGACTGTTTTTACAATAAAAGTAGTTTCTTAGTGAATGTCCTGTACTGGTCTTAAAATCTCATAACATCAGCTTTTAATGTTCCTCTTGGATGTTCTTCTTGACCCTCAGAGAAGGAGAAAATGTCGTGTCTTTCAGGCATGTCCTTTCCTAACAAAAATGATAGGAAACATAAAACATATTATTGCAGAACAAGTGTGTTATTTATGAAAGCAGAGTGTTTGTGTGTTTAGGGGCTGTAGATATAATTATTTTGTAATTGTAATGTTTTTTTTTTTTATTTCAACAGTGAGCGACAAAGACAATCAGATTATGAACAAACAGTATGAAATTCATCAACATTGAAATATATGTTATTATCAAAATAATATTTAACTGTTATCAAAACGTAGTGCAACTGTAGAAGCTTGCTCTGTTGTCTCACTGAAAGAATAACTTTTACCACGTTTTCTCAGACAATATTGAGAGATAAATAGTAGCAGTTCTCACTGTGTTATATATCTTTGCCTTCAATACATTAAATTAGAAAGCTGACAAAGTCATATTGCTAAATATCTAAATGTAACTTTTTGCATGGAAAAACCCCTCAACTTAACTGATGTGTAGGTGATCTAGTATTTAGTATTGTTTAATGGAATGTATATCAGTGTATTCAAGTCAATACTTTATTTATTTAAACCAATATCTTTCTTTATTCTTTGTACAGTATGAAAAATAGAGTCTTTGTACCTGTGCTGAAGTTCACTGCTGTGAGGAGTCCAGTTCTGTCTCTCACTCTCTGGTCCAGCCTGTCTGCATCACCTGGACACTTTAAACAAACAGATATATGTGTAAAGTACCATGTGTACAAACAACGCATTCTCTTCTGTTGAACATGTTGGATTGTGTATTGTCTGAGTCAGGGTCCTTTTTGTTTTACTGTAACTTTGGAAGTTGTGTTACCAATGCTTACTGTTTATTTGATACCCATTTGGTAATGCAATTAATAAAAACAACAAGGTTTGGGTTCGTTCTTCAGATGACTGTGACGTTAACGTGTAAGCTCGATAATGAACTCCAGCTCAATCAACCATATTGTAATATCTAAGTAATCATCTAGAAATATGACATTATTATTTGTAATATACACACATCTTATTGTGAGGTTGATTTCACATACACTACTTCGACATTAGCTTGTCTACATACTTGAGCATAGCCAATTTAAATTAACCTTAGCGATGCATACAGTTCCTCCTACATAATAACATATCTCTCTAAGTTACAAGGATGACCTTATTTGATCAACCTCAAACAGAAGCCGTTTGTTCTACAGTATTATCCCACTTAACGTCTATTTCGTTATAACCTTTATATATATAGTCTATGATTTTAAATTGGAGGCTACTATTAGCATCGTTAGCACCGATGTAGCTACCACTCGCTTACACGCTAACCCAAGCCTTAACATTCATTACGTCGTAGCTGATTAAAATCATTAACACATAAATAAAGTACTTGCATTTCACTTACCGCAAAACCGCATTCATGCACCGTCTGTTTTAACCGCAGAGCGAGTCACAATAGTCCGATATATAAGCATGAAGAACAAACAACCACGGCCGGCTTCAAGTTGTGTTCCCTGGATGAGCTGAGCAGGCAGAGTCCCAGTAGCTTCACGGAGCAGCTAGCAGAGAGACGAGAAGCTAGCAGCAGCAGTCACTTGACAGAGCTGTCACTCAATGTGACCACGCCCTAATTTATGCAAAAACGTTAAGACCTAATATAAATAAAAGGATCGCGCTAGAAAACAATTCACTCACAGATCCATAATCATGATGGTGGAATCTAACTATATGCATAATAATATTTATTGCAGCCAGGGGTAGAAACATGTTTTTTTCTGCTGTAAAGTTGGGCATTTTAACATGGGGTCTATGGAAATTGCTCCTTTCTGCAGCCATCGCCTATCGGCCAATATATGAACTGCAGTGTGTGGCACTTCCGTATTGGCGTCCCGGCTCTTCCCCAGAGTTTGCCGCTTGGTCATCACGTGGTATATGTCTCGTCTGACAGGGGTGCAGTTCTGACGGAGAGCACCAGAACGTCGCTCCGGCACTTCCAAAAATTGCCGTATCCATGCCACAGTTTTTGCGTGTCTGTGTCTTTAGTTGAAAGCCCAGTGGCGATCTGTTCATCTGTCATACTGATCATACAGTCAATAACTTTGTTGTCATTAGCATCTGGTTAGCTAGCTATGCTAACGAATATAAGAAGCTTTTTCTACAACCAGTGAGGTAAAGGCACATCTTTATATGATCATTATAGTTATAAAAAAACAAGAGAATAAAGTAAACAGGTATAAAATACAATATGACAGTAAAAAAAAGTTGTTATTAGTAAACAAGAATACAGTTTGAAAGGAGAGTGATTTGTAACATTTCCATAAAGAAAAATAAATCTGTTTACAGTTCTGTTTCATATGGATGTTGAGAGATGTAGGGTTACCACCACAGTACCCCCCCCTTAAGGGACGCCTCCAGGCGGTCTACCAGGTTTACCAGGTCTTCCAGGGTTATCCCGGTGGAAGTCCCGTATCAGAGATGCGCCCACGATGTCCCGCCGGGGAACCCAACACCTCTCCTCTAGACCATAGCCCTCCCAATCCACCAGATATTGGAATCCCCTTCCACGGCGACGAACGTCCAACAATCGCCTGACGGTGTACGTTGGATGATTATTGATGATGCGGGGGGGTGGGGGAACACTCACTGGAGGAGACAAAGGACTGCTGGCAACAGGTTTAAACAGAGATACATGAAATGTTGGATGAACCTTCATGTGTGAGGGAAGTTTGAGTTTGACTGCAGATGGATTAATAATGGAGTCGATGATGAAGGGGCCGACATACCGTGGGGTAAGTTTCTTTGACTCTGTCTTGAGTGGGAGATCTTTGGACGAAAGCCAAACACTCTGACCTGGTAAGTAGTTGGGGGCCTGAGTCCTGTGGCGGTCTGCGATGAGGCGGTTGCGGGCAGCGGAGCGGAGCAGGGCTGCTCGGGTGTCCCTCCACACCTTACGACAGCGACGAAGGTGGGTCTGAACGGAGGGAACAGCAACTTCCTCTTCCTGGGCTGGAAACAGAGGTGGTTGGAAACTAGGGGTGCAACAACTAATCGACTTAATCGATTAAAATCGATTAGCAAATTAGTTGGCAACTAATTCAGTCGTCGATTCGTTGGTGACGTCATCACATGTGTTCTACACCCCGTTAAGCTCCAACGTTATCCTGTACTTTTTTATCGGTACAGGAGACATTTAAAACATGTCATATGTATTATTGCTACAAAAACATTATATTGCAGTCTTAGTGTCGCCAACTTCGTTTCTAATATGCAATATGACTACAAAATGCGTCTATAATGTATTTTCGATCTTCCCAATTCAGACGAGAGATCTCTCCCCCGCCTGCTTGCGAGGGGGCGGGGCAGTTTACACACACATGCAGCTGCTACATGCATGCAACACACACATACGGAGGAGATGGCGGAGAGAGCGCGCTCCGAGGTGTGGTTAAACTTTAGCCGCCTCGATGTGGACAATGCTCGTTACCAAAAGTGCAATAACAGTTTATCATGTAAGGGCGGTGACACGAGCAATTTGTCTAAACATTTAGCGAAAGTGCTCCAGATCCAGACGGAGGAATGCACCGGGTTCGACTGTCTTTCTAGCAGCTCTGTAGCCCCGTCCACGAGTAACGTTTCCACGTCAGGTGTTATGTATGCTAGCAGCAACACACCGAGTTAACTCAGTTATAAAAACATAGGTTAATGATTAGAGGTAACGGAGTTATTTATTTTGTTAAAGTTTCAACTATTCTGTTTCCAGTTCTGTCTTCAGATTATTTAATATGATTTGTTAAAACATTGTTGTTTCTTTTGATGTGAAATATTATGCATTTAATTAAAATAAAAAGCGATGTTAGTTTTGTTCACAATTTGTTTAGTTAGTTTACCTTATTTCTTGTCAAAAGAACCGTTAATACTATTGTTAAAAGGACCGGATCGATAAGCAGTATCGATATAAGTAGTAGTACAGTTAAAACCTTAACGATCCGAATAATCGATTAATCGTTTCATTAATCGATAGATTAATCGATTATCAAATTAGTCGTTTGTTGCAGCCCTATTGGAAACCCATGGCACAATGAAAAGGTGAAATACCTGTGGCTGCACTTGGCAGGGAGTTGTGGGCATACTCGATCCATGGCAGATGTGGGACCCATGACGAAGGGTTCTTGAAAGCCACACAACGAAGGGCCGACCCCAGATCCTGGTTGGCCCGTTCTGTTTGCCCGTTCGTCTGAGGATGATAGCCAGATGATAGGCTCACCGATGCTCCCAGAGCCTGACAGAAGGCCTTCCAAACGTGGGAAATGAACTGGGGGCCCCGGTCAGAGACGATGTCGGTGGGGATCCCATGAAGTCGAACTACATGGTTGACCAGAAGATCTGCAGTCTCTCGGTCAGTGGGAAGTTTGGAAAGAGCCACAAAGTGTACCATCTTTGAGAATCTGTCCACAATAGTTAGGATGATGGTATTTCCTTGTGAAAGTGGAAGTCCAGTAACAAAATCCAATGCCACATGCGACCAAGGGCGACTAGGTACTGGCAGTGGGCGAAGCAGGCCAGCGGGAGGCTGGTGGGAGGACTTGGCGCGGGCACACACTGTACAGGCAGCAACAAAGGCCCTGGTGTCTTGAGCCATGGAAGGCCACCAGAAGCGTTGTTTGAGAACGAACAGTGTGCGATGGATACCAGGATGACATGAGAAACGAGAGGTGTGTGCCCACTGCAGGACCTTGGAGCGAACAGGGGTAGGCACAAAAATACAATTAGCTGGGCAGTTACCTGGGCTAGGCTGCCTTCGCTGAGCCTCCCTGACCAATGACTCAATCTCCAAGGTAACAGCCCCCACCACGCAGGAGGCAGGCAGGATAGTGTCTGGACTGGCAGCTGGTCCATCGGAAGCGAACTGGCGAGAGAGGGCGTCAGGCTTGAGGTTCCGTGACCCTGGACGGTAGGTGAGGGTGAATGAGAAGCGGCCGAAATACAGGGCCCATCGAGCCTAACGGGAGTTAAGGCGCTTGGCAGATTGGATGTACGCCAGGTTCTTGTGGTCCGTCCATACAATAAAAGGGAGTTCAGCTCCCTCCAGCCAGTGCCTCCACTCCTCTAGGGCAAGTTTGACAGCCAGCAGCTCTCTGTTACCCACGTCATAGTTCTTCTCAGCTGGGGTGAGGCGGCGAGAGAAAAATGCACAAGGATGCAATTTTTGGTCTCGTTCCGAGCGCTGGGAAAGAACTGCTCCTACCCCGGTGTTGGAGGCATCGACCTCCACAACGAACTGGCGAGAGGAATCAGGGTGGATGAGCACAGGGGCAGTGGTGAAGAGTCTCTTTAGCTCTGAAAAGGCTGCATCGCACTCTGGGGTCCAGGAAAAGCCAGTTGTGGGGGAAGTGAGTCTGGTTAAAGGACCCGCCACTCTGCTGTAGTCCCTGATGAAGCGCCGATAGAAATTGGCGAAACCAAGAAACTGTTGAAGCAGTTTAACTGAGGTTGGTTTGGGCCACCCCACCACCGCTTGGATCTTCTCAGGGTCGGACCTAAGCTTTCCTTCCTCAACGATGTAGCCCAGGAATGAGACTGTGTTGACATGGAATTCGCATTTCTCCGCCTTTACAAAGAGTCTGTTCTCCCGGAGTCTCTGCAGCACCTGCCTGACATGGATAATGTGCTCCTCCTTGTTACGAGAGAATATGAGGATGTCATCCAGCTAGACAAAGACTGACCGGTTGAGGAGGTCACGGAGCACATCGTTCACCATTGACTGAAAGACTGCAGGGGCATTCGTCAGTCCAAAAGGCATCACCAGATACTCGAAGTGACCGAGTGGTGTGTTAAAGGCCGTCTTCCACTCGTCCCCTTCTCGGATTCTGACGAGGTGGTAGGCATTGCGGAGGTCCAGTTTGGAAAAAATGGTGGCTTCCTGGAGGGGTTCAAAGGCGGAGTTAATGAGGGGTAGTGGGTATTTGTTTTTTACAGTAATGGCATTGAGACCCCTGTAATCAATGCAGGGCCGCAGTGAGCGGTCCTTCTTGGAGACGAAGAAAAACCCAGCACCGACCGGGGAGGAGGATGGCCAAATGACACCAGCAGCCAGGGAGTCATGGATGTAATTTTCCATGGATTTTCTCTCAGGGCGAGATAGGTTGAACAGACGTGAGGAAGGCAGAGGGGCCCCGGGAAGGAGGTCAATGGGACAGTCGTAGGGTCGCTGTTTACTGAACACCTCTCCTAGGTTATGATATTCAGTGGGAACAGATGACAGGTCAGGCGGCTCGATCTTGAGTGGTGGAGAGGCGGCCTCTGCTGGCGGTAGGGCAGACTGCAGGCATGAGGATAAGCAAAAAGAACTCCAACTAATGATCTTGCCAGTTACCCAATCAATCTGGGGGTTGTGAGTTCTTAACCAGGGATGGCCCAACACTATGGGGGCCTGAGGTGAGGAAATTAGGTGAAACTGAATAAACTCACGATGGTTTCCAGACAGAATGAGGTTTACTGGCTTGGTGCGGTGAGTGACTTGGGCCAGGAATTTTCCATTTAGAGCATTAGCACTAAGAGGTGAATCTAACACTTTGCAGGAAATTCCTGCCTGAGCTGCAATGTCAATGTCCAAAAAATTCTCATCCGCCCCCGAGTCCACTAAGGCGAGCAGGGGTAGGGACTGTTCGTTGCAGCAAAGCATGGCTTCTAGCTGCGTTCTGGGTCGGGGGTTGAGAGAGGAGGAAGGGCTCGCCAGAATCCCCACAGCTACTGACGAGCCTGACCTTTTGGCAGACTAGGACAGGAGGAAACGAGATGACTGGTTTGGCTGCAATAAACACATTCCCCAGCATGGATCCTTCTAGCACGCTCAGATGGTGAGAGGCGGGCCCTTCCCACTTGCATGGGCTCATCTCCATGGGATGAGGCTGAGTAAGGAGTCGGGAAAGATCGGGGAATAGGGGTAGTGGCGGTTCCAATTTGGGGATCAAGTGAGAAGTCGCTGGGATTGGAGTGACGGCTAGTCCTATCCCTACGTCTCTCTTTGAGGCGATTATCAATCTTAATGGCTGTGGCTATTAAATTATCCAAGCTACCTGGATCATCCCTAGCCGCTAGCTCGTCTTTAATTGCTTCGTTCAGCCCCTGAAGAAAAGCATCCTGTAGTGACTCGTTATTCCAGCGTGAGTCGGAAGCCACTGTTCTAAACTCCACTGAAAATTCGGCTACACTACGGGAGCCCTGCCGGAGAGAAAGAAGGCGCCTAGCAGCATCCCTCCCCCGTACCGGGTGATCAAAAACTTTTTTCATTTCGGAAATGAAAGTATCATATGACCAGCAAATGTGTGGCTGGCTCTCCCTAACAGCTGTAGCCCAATCTAAAGCCCTCCCCCTCAACAGGCTCATTACATATATACCCTAGCCCCATCTGTGTGATAAGTACTAGGCTGCTGCTCAAAAACTAACGTACACTGGAACAAAAAGGCTCTACAATTACCCAAATCTCCAGCGTATCGTTCAGGTGTGGGAATGACAGCCTCTCGTAGCTGATGGAGGAGTGCGGCAGGAGGGGGGGGAGGGGCTGTCGGCTGTGCAGCGTGCTGCGGAGGAAAAGCCTGTGAAGTGAGCAGTTCTACCTGCGTGCCGATTCTTTGCACATTAACGGAGAGGTTCCGGAGAGTCTCCAATGCCTCACGGAGAACTGTATCATGATGCCCCACGAGAGCGCCTTGACTGGCCAGGGCTTGGCAGAGTTCGTCCGTAGTTTTGGCCTGGTAGCCGGTGTCCGCTGGGTCCATACTGGCCAGATCGTTCTGTTACGGTTATCTGAGAGAACCCAAACGCAGGACACGGCAGTGTGTTACAAAGGTTTTATTTGGAGGAGATAATCCGGCTGGAGAGTATCCACTGGAGCGTAATCCACTGAAGAGTATCCTCCAAAATTTTAATCCACTGGAACGTAATCCACTGAAGCGTAATCCTGGAGCACAAGAAGAACAGGTAAGAATATATTCAGGTGTAGCGAAAATAGTCACTATACTCTAAGAAGGCTGAGAAGGCTAAGAGTTTTACCACTGGGGTTTAACAACGATCTGGCGCTGACAGGTTGTGGAGTCTCCGCTGATATACCATCCGTAATGGCTGATGGGAATCAGGTGTGTCGCAGAGGAGAGTGCTCAACTGTTTGCAGCTGGTGGAGATTTGAGCCGGGAGCCAGGAGTGACAGGCACCACGCCCACACAGACAGGGAAAGGGAAAACACACACACAAGGAAGGTGGCTGGAGAATGCAACCACCACAATGTTGCTCTCAAATGCGGCTTTCACACCAGCGCTTTTCCCTTTCTAGCTCCGAGCGGGAGCTTTTCTGGTTCAGCTCCGGTTTCCCTTTTCTGCTCCCGCTCTGTTCACACCGCCCAGAGCTGCCGCTGCTGCATCATGACGTCACCGTTTACGTGCCTGCTTCATAAAATCCAAACCGCGCGGAAATCCCTCACATCGACAACAACAACAATGGCCGATTGTATTGAAGCGCTGTTCGCTTTGGTTATCCTCTTACGGAACGAAATGGAAGGCATCGGACGACTTTACAAGGGACGGCTTTACAAGGGACGACTTTACTTGGAACTTTACAAACATCACATGCGAAATGCAAGACTTCTTTGTGGTCTTCAGCATCTACTTCAACGACGAATGCCCCTGCCCCCGCCTCAACGTAAGAGGGACGTAAGCGACACCGCCTCTTAGCTCCGAAGCTCTTGCCTCTAGACCGACAATATTTTGGAGCTGGAAGTGAACCGGATTCCGGAGCTAAGAGGCGGCGCCTCTGCGGTGTGAACAGGAAAAACCGGTACTTTTCACACTCCAGCTCCGAACCGGAGCTGAAAACGCGTTGGTGTGAAAGGGGCAAAAGTGCACCAGATTGATGCTTTTAACTTCAACATTTAAAAAAAATCTTCCCGGGGGAGCATACCCCCTGGACCCCCCTAGAGGAGGTTAGGTACCCCCCCACTTCAATCATGTCCACATGGATAGGAAAGTAAATACATTTGCACACATCTTGTGTCCATATCTTTCTGTTGTAGTGTTCATGCCACAACCGTGCACGTGCATGCATACGCGAGTCATGGTAAAATATCTGGATTAAGAGGTTGCTTTTTCTTTGCACAGCATGAAAGAAAGGTGAAATGAATGGGCTGTGCTTTTTAATCAGAGGTCAATCATTTGTACGGCCCTCGGAGGATGTTGAAAAAATTGAAATGGCCCTTGAGAGGAAAAAGGTTCCCCACCCCTGATCTAGATCCTCTGTCTCGAGCCAGTGAACTATGGAGCCTTCTAGAGTACCCTGGAACCGAGGGAAACTCTAAAGAATATGCCCATTGGCTACAAATCGATATATGATTGGTGGATCAAACTGTCAGTCCAAATGTACGCTCTCATTCAGTGCAACGGCCAGGGCATTCTATCAAAGATATAGAGAGGTGAAGTCCCCCCCTTTCCGGTGGACCTCCATGGGACCTTATTTCGGAAGAATTATGTATTTAAGTCAATGGCGAGAGAAAGATTATCTTTCGATCCCGTTTGAATTGTGCCACGAATTACACATATGTTTGTCAATTTAAAAGATAATTTAAATGTGTCGTAAAACTATGAAGTAACGCTCAATGAACTACATCTCTGGTCTCGCACACGTCACCAACACCAAGATGGCCGTCACTTTGGCACATTTCACCTCTTTCTTTCAGAATAAGGTGAAAAGTATTAAGAGGTGAAAATCACTGCAAGTCTGGGCATGTTGAGAGCTGTACATACACAAAAAAGGGGAGTTAGTCGGTTCCGTAAGAGCCAGCATGCAGGACCGGCTTTACAAGGTTTCGGTGAGTAACACGAGTGTAACGTTAATGAAATCACTTACACGACTCTGGGATTTGTAGTCTTTCTAGTTGCGTATTTTTCATAGTCTTATATTTCAACAGTTTTAAGACAAACTGTGACTTTTTTGACATGGAATTGATTTTTTAAGATTGACAAACATCATATGTGTAATTCTTGGCACAATTCAAACGGGATCGAAAGATAATCTTTCTCTCCCCATTGACTTCAATACATAATTTTTTCAAAATAAGGTCCCATGTTTTAAGGCCTAACGGCCCCTACACACGGCGGCGTGCGTTGCCGCTTGGCGGTGGGCGTGTCTTGAGCTTGGGGAGTCAACGCGAGCAACACGACCAACAACCAACCACATGAATGTCCCGCCCCGGACATACAAAGCAAAGCATTCATGCTACATCCATGCTGGCTAAATATACTGTCTATGCTTGCTAGCTGTCCATTCAAACGAAATACACTGGATATAAACTCCCCAAACAAGCGAAAACCTACCAGTTTCCCCCACTGTCTTTGCCACCTCCCCCCATGCCTGGCTCCTCCGGTTTGTATCCCTGTATGTTCCCTACCGCCACGATAATTTTCTCCTCCATTTGTTGACATATGGGAAATAACTGCGGTCTGGCTCTCCCAACATACACGCGGTTTGATTGGCTAGTGCTTGTACTGTCAGATTTTCATACGAGGGATTTGATCGGCTGACGCCTCCGTCGAGGCGGCAAAAGTAAAACATTGCTCTACTTTTGCAGCGAGCACCTCGAGAGAAGCTACGCTTTGCTCCCACAATGCAGTTCGGCGAATCGTGACGTCACCCCATTCAAAGTGAATGGGCAGAAGCGTTGAAGCGGCAACGCACGCCGCCGTGTGTAGGGGCCGTAAATGGTGATACATCAGGAGCTTTCAATACAAATTTGACTTTTAGTCATATTTTGTGGATTTTTGCTTTTGTGAATGCCAGCAGGTTCAATTATGTTCAATATAAAACAGAACCATCAATGGTCAAAACAGTATAATGAATTATTATCTCTTAGTATAAATGTTTTTTGTTCTTCTAGCACACTGCTAGAAGAACAGTTGCAAGAAAAACAACTGAGTTATTTTTTTGGGTGGAATGAATACCTATAGTGATGATTCAATGTAATACAATGATTTTTATAGTCTGGTAGCTGAAAAAGGTCAAATGGCACTGATGGAACCAAATGTGCCCAAATGTGCCCAAAGCTTATTCCGCCTGGACTTTATTTTCATAAACCTCTCTAAAAAGTTCAAATGTCACTTGTTTTTCCTCAATCTTGATACAGGGTACTTATTATATGTTATACTTTGGATTCCTAAAGCTTTTAGGCTACTAACCCATCATTCAAGGTTGGTCTTCACTATAAGTAATGGGTTTTCTTTAGGCGGAGACAGGAATTTACATTTTTTTGCTATGTTCCATCTGAATTTACTCTGACACAGAAAAATCTATATTGATTCTGACACTTCTACATCCAACTCACAGAAGTAACCTTGCTTTGATAATAACAATTATTCATATAAACCTTTTAGAAGTGAAGTTATAGTCATTTGTTCGGGGAATGTCATTTTCGAGCCTGAAACCTGAAAAACAGGCTCGGGGTTTAACAGGTTAAGATGCACATAGCTCCAACAATCCATCACACACACACACACACACACACACACACACACACACACACACACACACACACACACACACACACACACACACACACACACACACACACACACACACACACACACACACACACACACACACACACACACACACACACACACACACACACACACACACACACACACACACACACACACACACACACACACACACACACACACACGTTCTCACTCTCATCCCGTCACATATTGACGGACGGTCAGGGCCCCTCCCCGTCGCTATATTACGTACAGGGTACCCCTTTCCCGTCATTTTCTACGGGCAGGGCGTCCCATAGACCTTCATTGCGGACACAGCGGACCCCTTGCCCGTCAGGCTTCTACGGGCAGGGCGTCCCATGGACCTTCATAATGCCTATTTTAAGGTTCATTTGGCCATTAAAATGCGTTTTGATCTCATTTTATGCGAGTAATGAGTTTTTATTTCTGATTATTTGTGCAGTACATGTACATGATGTTTAGTTTGCTAGTTATGACGAAGATTACTTCATGAATGTGTACACATTCATGGTTGCTAAGGTGGTTGCTATGGACGCTGCAACAGCTCCCAGACCACGTGATCAACAACAATGGCTGTCCTTCGTGTTATTCTCGGTGAAAATGCCTATTTTAAGGTTCATTTGGCCATTAAAATGCGTTTTGATGTCATTGTATGCGAGTAATGAGTTTTTATTTCTGATTATTTGTGCAGTACATGTACATGATGTTTAGTTTGCTAGTTATGACGAAGATTACCTTACGTCTGTGAGGAAAATACACGGGGCTCAGAGCCTCGTATTTTTTAAATCTTTTTTTCCTTCTAATTTATTATTCTTTTCAAAATAACACACTGTTATTTACTCACCAATAACACACAATAATCCTTGCTTTTTTTTATTGGTTTAATTCCATAATCTCGGTCTTTTTTGGTGTCCGTCAGGAACTGAATTTCAAAATAAAAATAACCGGAAACAGACGTAGGCCTATAAGGGACATTTCGAGCATCATTGCGATTGTCAAAATGTTTGAGTTAGGATGGCCGAAGACACTACACTACCCAGAATCCCCAGCTATCGTTTAGGACTACAGTCCCCGTGATTACTCTTCAAGGTCTGGGATTGGATGTTGGAGTGGCAGTGCGCCAAGGTTACAGCGTCAAACAGCTGTTTGAAATGGAACGAAACCACGCCAGACTATCCAAAACTGGAATCGAACGCCCCCCCAGAACTACACACTACACTATTGTGTTTCGCAAAATGTTCTATGGGACGTCTCTACTGAACGTTTTCGTTTTTCCCACAATTAGAAGTTGCCAGTATTAAACACATTGGTGTTATCAAATGTAAAACATATAATTAATAAATGGGTGAAAATCGCTGTCCATAATGCGCAGCATCAATATATAGCATTAATATACCCACATGACCGCTCATTGATACTTTGTAATTCTACTCCACTACAATTCAGAGGGTAACCTGGTATTTTTACTCCACTACACTTATTTGAGTTACTTTGCAGATTCTGATTAATGATGTGAAATATAAACAACCCTTAAATCAGACTTTAGTTACACCTGAGTGACATTCAGGTAAGGTGATTGTCAAGTGCCAACAATCAGGAGAGATATTTGATAGTTGGTGCTTGAGAAGACTAAACACGTATCTGCAATTGACATTAATGGAAACGAGTAATAAAGTATATTAATTACTCGTTATTCTCTACTAATAGTTAATTAAAGACTATATATTATGGCTATTTTGCACATCTTTCAAGATTTCAAGATTTTAAAGGTGTATTGACATATCATACACAACTTACGGTGTAGTTATGAAATGAATGAAAAACTTGGGTCACAGGTCCCTCAACAGTGCATTACAAGACATCTATCAATATGTGTGTACCTCCACCATTAAACTGCCATATTCTGCACATTTCTTATTCTATCTACATACATAAGAGTATAATCCATATGTATAATATCAGTTAAAATAAGTGCTTCAACATAGTTAACATTGCAGGAAAGCAATATATTAGACGTTAAGTACTTTGTATTTATCTGTAGATAGATACCCCCAACGTTTTTTTCTTATTTAAAAGAAGACCGTAATCTGTTATTTAATGTTTAAATAAAGGTTAATTCGTTTTTCTGTTTTGCACCTCCTCCTATTAATATCTTTGTACATCCTGCACTAAACTGTTTTATTGAAGAGATCACTTATAGTATCTTCTTGATTTTTTATATTCTATATTTCTATCACAGACCTTCTACTTTCCCCCTATGAAAGTATATGTACTCTTAATATTTTTTTAATCAAATATAACACATAAAAACAATAATTCAATAACGTGCTTTAACCACTAGGCACACAAGGTACACACAGACACTTGTATGTACAACATCTGAAGATGTGTAGTTTTATTCATGCTTTCACATAATTTTACAGCATATTGCTATACTATTTCAGACTCAGTATTTACATTCTTACATTCAAAATTCAATCCAATTCAAATCAGTAATATCTTTAAAAACTACAAGTCCTATTATATCAGCTGTGCACCGTTATGGTGTAAATATAACCTATCTATGAATTATATCAAATGTAAAAGTCAGCCGAATTAGTGTTGATACTGCAAGGAGACGTATTGTGTGAAGAGAAATTGAGAAGTTTTTTAATTGTTGATATATTTATGATCCACGTCAAGTATTCAGTTTCGGCGGCATTTCTTCAGTTTTTCCAAAGGTCTTCTCATCAGGGCGCTCTAAATAAAGAACTACGGCATATCTGTAATATGTAATGCAGCCGAACCGTGTATTACAATGCCGTTATGTGATGACTTTCAAATAGAAAAGCAAGAACACTCGGAATTAAGTATTATTTTAGTCTTTTCAAATGTTTTCCGGATTTCATCTAATATAAACACCAAACCCCAGCATGCATTGCGGCTAAAACATCCAATCAGCGTAGCTGAGAATCTTGGGTAATCGCTCGAAATGCCCACGTCAGTTTCCGGTTATTTTTATTGTTAAATTCAGTTCCTGACGAACGCCAAAAGAGACCGAGATTATGGAATTAAACCAATAAATAAAAGCAAGGATAATTGTGTTGTTGTGTGTTATTTTGAAAAGAATAATAAATTAGAAGGAAAAAAAGATTTAAAAAATACGAGGCTCTGAGCCCCGTGTATTTTCCTCACAGACGTAAGGTAATCTTCGTCATAACTAGCAAACTAAACATCATGTACATGTACTGCACAAATAATCAGAAATAAAAACTCATTACTCGCATACAATGACATCAAAACGCATTTTAATGGCCAAATGAACCTTAAAATAGGCATTTTCACCGAGAATAACACGAAGGACAGCCATTGTTGTTGATCACGTGGTCTGGGAGCTGTTGCAGCGTCCATAGCAACCACCTTAGCAACCATGAATGTGTACACATTCATGAAGTAATCTTCGTCATAACTAGCAAACTAAACATCATGTACATGTACTGCACAAATAATCAGAAATAAAAACTCATTACTCGCATAAAATGAGATCAAAACGCATTTTAATGGCCAAATGAACCTTAAAATAGGCATTATGAAGGTCCATGGGACGCCCTGCCCGTAGAAGCCTGACGGGCAAGGGGTCCGCTGTGTCCGCAATGAAGGTCTATGGGACGCCCTGCCCGTAGAAAATGACGGGAAAGGGGTACCCTGTACGTAATATAGCGACGGGGAGGGGCCCTGACCGTCCGTCAATATGTGACGGGATGAGAGTGAGAACGTGCACACACACACACACACACACACACACACACACACACACACACACACACACACACACACACACACACACACACACACACACACACACACACACACACACACACACACACACACACACACACACACACACACACACACACACACACACACACACACACACACACACACCATTTGTATTGTATTATTGTATGAGAGAGGTTCCAGGTTGAATTGAGGCGAATATTTGTAATGTTCAGAAGTTGTTGTGTTTAATATTCATGAGAATATTCGTCATTGTTCAAATGATAATAAACATTTGCATAAAGCATATTTGTCCACTCATATGTTGATAAGAGTATTAAAAACATGAAAAATATTCCTCTAAGGTACATTTAGAACAGATACAAAATGTGCGATTAATCGCGATTAACTATGGACAATCATGCGATTAATCGCGATTAAAATATTTAATCGCGATTAATCGCATGATTGTCCATAGTTAATCGCGGTGAAGAAAGGCTCTTTGAAATCAGTGATGCGGAGTGCGATGACATCATTGGTGACATCATGCAGAATGTAGTGACATCATCGGTGACATCACAGAGCCTCTCCTGAAAGTTTGCAAATAGAACTCAAATAGTGAACTCCACCAAGCAAAAGACTACCAAGTGCTTGCCCTGTGTAAAAAAGCTGATCGGCAGCTTTGATACCTTGCGGAGCATGATCACGTTGTGACGTCACTCCGAAGTGATGACGTCACCGATGAATACTTGAAATTATTATGGATTAATTACTAGGGCTGTCAGTCGATTAAAATATTTAATCGCGATTAAATATTTTAATCGACTGACAGCCCTAGTAATTAATCCATAATAATTTCAAGTATTCATCGGTGACGTCATCAAAAAATACACATGCGTTAATCGCGTTAAAATAATTAGTGGCGTCAATTTTTTTTATTAACGCGTTAACTTGACAGCCCTATTAATTACTAATCCCTTTTGTACTTCTGATAACAATTATTTATGTGTAATGCTTTAAATATACAAATATGTGCTAAATATAATAGTTCTAAATTTGAACACCAGTGTGTGACTGAATTGTATTATTTATAATGTATATAATAATATACAATATGTCCACCAGAGTGCGCTATTATATTTCTAGCTTTTGTCCACTAGGGGCGCTACATTTAATTTGCAGATGTAATACCTAAAATGTCCACTAGGCACTGGGGGCGCTATATTTTAAGAATTGATGCAATATATTTTATAGAGTGGCGAAGTCCCTCCCCTTCCAGTGGACCTCCATGGGACCTTATTTCGAAAAAAATATGTATTGAAGTCAATGGAGAGATTATCTTTCAATCCCATTTGAATTGTGCCACGAATTACACATATGATGTTTGTCAATTTAAAAAATAATTTTGCAAGTCAAACATAAAAAGAATTGTTGTAAAACTCTGAAGTAACACATTTGTTTGTGTGAAACGCTCAATTAACTACATATCTGGTCTCGCAGAACAACACACGTCACCAAGATGGCCGTCACTACTGTCTTGTCAACCAAACGATTGACTACCCCACTATCACCACAATGAAACACGTTCAGAAGAATGTCATGCAAAGCTGCCTGCCTGCCTTCCATTGATTCTCTCTGAACTGCCTGGTCTTTTTAATGTTTAATGTCAACCATTTGTGCAGATAGCATGAAGTAGAAAAGATCGGCGATCGCAGATGCTAGCATTAGCATTTCTCCCCCGGGCTTAAATTGTGTATTATAGAATGATCACACCGGTGACAGTACTCTTCAAAGGGTTCACGAAATATGACTACTACTCTTACTGTTTAACATTTTGGGTTACTTAATGTTACTTCATATTAAGGCTAATAAAATCACATTTTAGGTATTACATCTGCAAATTAAATATAGTGGACAAAAGTTAGAAATATAATAGCGCACTCTGGTGGACATATTGTAAATTGTGAGATAAAAATCTGAATTATTTTCTCCCTTTGCTATTCTTTGAATACGTTTAGTAAATACAAATAAAATTGAAATAGTGCAAGAATTTCAATTTTATTTGTATTTACTTGTATTTTACTTGACTGACGATGTCATCACATTCTGCATAATGTCATGTGATCACCGGTGAAGAAAGGCTCTTTGAAATCAGTGATGCGGAGTGCGATGACATCATTGGTGACATCATGCAGAATGTAGTGACATCATCGGTGACATCACAGAGCCTCTCCTGAAAGTTTGCAAATAGAACTCAAATAGTGAACTCCACCAAGCAAAAGACTACCAAGTGCTTGCCCTGTGTAAAAAAGCTGATCGGCAGCTTTGATACCTTGCGGAGCATGATCACGTTGTGACGTCACTCCGAAGTGATGACGTCACCGATGAATACTTGAAATTATTATGGATTAATTACTAGGGCTGTCAGTCGATTAAAATATTTAATCGCGATTAAATATTTTAATCGACTGACAGCCCTAGTAATTAATCCATAATAATTTCAAGTATTCATCGGTGACGTCATCAAAAAATACACATGCGTTAATCGCGTTAAAATAATTAGTGGCGTCAATTTTTTTTATTAACGCGTTAACTTGACAGCCCTATTAATTACTAATCCCTTTTGTACTTCTGATAACAATTATTTATGTGTAATGCTTTAAATATACAAATATGTGCTAAATATAATAGTTCTAAATTTGAACACCAGTGTGTGACTGAATTGTATTATTTATAATGTATATAATAATATACAATATGTCCACCAGAGTGCGCTATTATATTTCTAGCTTTTGTCCACTAGGGGCGCTACATTTAATTTGCAGATGTAATACCTAAAATGTCCACTAGGCACTGGGGGCGCTATATTTTAAGAATTGATGCAATATATTTTATAGAGTGGCGAAGTCCCTCCCCTTCCAGTGGACCTCCATGGGACCTTATTTCGAAAAAAATATGTATTGAAGTCAATGGAGAGATTATCTTTCAATCCCATTTGAATTGTGCCACGAATTACACATATGATGTTTGTCAATTTAAAAAATAATTTTGCAAGTCAAACATAAAAAGAATTGTTGTAAAACTCTGAAGTAACACATTTGTTTGTGTGAAACGCTCAATTAACTACATATCTGGTCTCGCAGAACAACACACGTCACCAAGATGGCCGTCACTACTGTCTTGTCAACCAAACGATTGACTACCCCACTATCACCACAATGAAACACGTTCAGAAGAATGTCATGCAAAGCTGCCTGCCTGCCTTCCATTGATTCTCTCTGAACTGCCTGGTCTTTTTAATGTTTAATGTCAACCATTTGTGCAGATAGCATGAAGTAGAAAAGATCGGCGATCGCAGATGCTAGCATTAGCATTTCTCCCCCGGGCTTAAATTGTGTATTATAGAATGATCACACCGGTGACAGTACTCTTCAAAGGGTTCACGAAATATGACTACTACTCTTACTGTTTAACATTTTGGGTTACTTAATGTTACTTCATATTAAGGCTAATAAAATCACATTTTAGGTATTACATCTGCAAATTAAATATAGTGGACAAAAGTTAGAAATATAATAGCGCACTCTGGTGGACATATTGTAAATTGTGAGATAAAAATCTGAATTATTTTCTCCCTTTGCTATTCTTTGAATACGTTTAGTAAATACAAATAAAATTGAAATAGTGCAAGAATTTCAATTTTATTTGTATTTACTTGTATTTTACTTGACTGACGATGTCATCACATTCTGCATAATGTCATGTGATCACCGGTGAAGAAAGGCTCTTTGAAATCAGTGATGCGGAGTGCGATGACATCATTGGTGACATCATGCAGAATGTAGTGACATCATCGGTGACATCACAGAGCCTCTCCTGAAAGTTTGCAAATAGAACTCAAATAGTGAACTCCACCAAGCAAAAGACTACCAAGTGCTTGCCCTGTGTAAAAAAGCTGATCGGCAGCTTTGATACCTTGCGGAGCATGATCACGTTGTGACGTCACTCCGAAGTGATGACGTCACCGATGAATACTTGAAATTATTATGGATTAATTACTAGGGCTGTCAGTCGATTAAAATATTTAATCGCGATTAAATATTTTAATCGACTGACAGCCCTAGTAATTAATCCATAATAATTTCAAGTATTCATCGGTGACGTCATCAAAAAATACACATGCGTTAATCGCGTTAAAATAATTAGTGGCGTCAATTTTTTTTATTAACGCGTTAACTTGACAGCCCTATTAATTACTAATCCCTTTTGTACTTCTGATAACAATTATTTATGTGTAATGCTTTAAATATACAAATATGTGCTAAATATAATAGTTCTAAATTTGAACACCAGTGTGTGACTGAATTGTATTATTTATAATGTATATAATAATATACAATATGTCCACCAGAGTGCGCTATTATATTTCTAGCTTTTGTCCACTAGGGGCGCTACATTTAATTTGCAGATGTAATACCTAAAATGTCCACTAGGCACTGGGGGCGCTATATTTTAAGAATTGATGCAATATATTTTATAGAGTGGCGAAGTCCCTCCCCTTCCAGTGGACCTCCATGGGACCTTATTTCGAAAAAAATATGTATTGAAGTCAATGGAGAGATTATCTTTCAATCCCATTTGAATTGTGCCACGAATTACACATATGATGTTTGTCAATTTAAAAAATAATTTTGCAAGTCAAACATAAAAAGAATTGTTGTAAAACTCTGAAGTAACACATTTGTTTGTGTGAAACGCTCAATTAACTACATATCTGGTCTCGCAGAACAACACACGTCACCAAGATGGCCGTCACTACTGTCTTGTCAACCAAACGATTGACTACCCCACTATCACCACAATGAAACACGTTCAGAAGAATGTCATGCAAAGCTGCCTGCCTGCCTTCCATTGATTCTCTCTGAACTGCCTGGTCTTTTTAATGTTTAATGTCAACCATTTGTGCAGATAGCATGAAGTAGAAAAGATCGGCGATCGCAGATGCTAGCATTAGCATTTCTCCCCCGGGCTTAAATTGTGTATTATAGAATGATCACACCGGTGACAGTACTCTTCAAAGGGTTCACGAAATATGACTACTACTCTTACTGTTTAACATTTTGGGTTACTTAATGTTACTTCATATTAAGGCTAATAAAATCACATTTTAGGTATTACATCTGCAAATTAAATATAGTGGACAAAAGTTAGAAATATAATAGCGCACTCTGGTGGACATATTGTAAATTGTGAGATAAAAATCTGAATTATTTTCTCCCTTTGCTATTCTTTGAATACGTTTAGTAAATACAAATAAAATTGAAATAGTGCAAGAATTTCAATTTTATTTGTATTTACTTGTATTTTACTTGACTGAAGATGTCATCACATTCTGCATAATGTCATGTGATCACCGGTGAAGAAAGGCTCTTTGAAATCAGTGATGCGGAGTGCGATGACATCATTGGTGACATCATGCAGAATGTAGTGACATCATCGGTGACATCACTATCATTATTATGGATTAATTACTAGGGCTGTCAGTCGATTAAAATATTTAATCGACTGACAGCCCTAGTAATTAATCCATAATAATTTCAAGTATTCATCGGTGACGTCATCACTTCGGAGTGACGTCACAACGTGATCATGCTCCGCAAGGTATCAAAGCTGCCGATCAGCTTTTTTACACAGGGCAAGCACTTGGTAGTCTTTTGCTTGGTGGAGTTCACTATTTGAGTTCTATTTGCAAACTTTCAGGAGAGGTTCTGTGATGTCACCGATGATGTCACTACATTCTGCATGATGTCACCAATGATGTCATCGCACTCCGCATCACTGATTTCAAAGAGCCTTTCTTCACCGGTGATCACATGACATTATGCAGAATGTGATGACATCGTCAGTCAAGTAAAATACAAGTAAATACAAATAAAATTGAAATTCTTGCACTATTTCAATTTTATTTGTATTTACTAAACGTATTCAAAGAATAGCAAAGGGAGAAAATAATTTAGATATTTATCTCACAATTCAACCTTTTTTTAAGAATTCGGAATTTCGAGGCTAAAAAAGAGTATGGCTTTTACCGCCACAATTATTGCATTTTCATCGAAAGCTCCTGATGTAGCACCATTTAATGGCCTTATAACAGTACGCAATGCCCCTTTTAAGTGACTCAGACTGCAAATATTGAACAATTATTTGTTTCTGAATTATCGATGTAATCGATCAGATTTTAGTTTAAAGACTTGCTGGGGTCGGCATTTCACTGGAGCTCCGCGGGCGGCAGATCCATCCAAAGACAGGTTTCTTCCACGTGCCTTGTTGTATATTCTGTACACTTCATTTGTTTTACATGCGTGGTTTCCCTTTTTTTGTTTGTATATTGTGCAATGTTATATACATATTATATTATCACGTGGCTGTACATTTTATACTGTAAGTCTTTGCCTTATTTTTTTCTCCTGATGATCACTTCATGGTAATTTTCTTAAGATTAAATCTTGTTTCTTGTTTTCTCTACGCAACCATGCAACTGACAGGTGATCTTTGACACATTACTGGTATTTCGTTTTTGTATCTGTATAAGCTGTATCATGTATTGAAAGGATGATTCTAACAATAAATGATTACATATTTGGTCTCAATAGCACTATTAACATTGTGACATAACCCCCCCCCCCCTTTTCTAAATTCACATTTAGAATTTTGAGATCTAAATAATAATTTATCTGAGAATGCTTAGTTTGAATTCAGAATTCCTAGCGGGAAAAATAAGGGTTCAAATTAAAATCTCAAAACTCTGATTTTAATCTAGAAATTCAGATTTAAAAAAAAATAAACCTAGTTCAAACTATAGTTTCCTATTTTATTTCCAACCAGTTTCTGGTGTGCTGTTTACCTTTAACCAACACAAATCAGTGTCAAGTACTGCAGTAAATGATGTGGTAAAAAAACAAATATCTACTTTTCTGGCCACAGGTCCCCTTTGGTGAGGTGAGCTCAGTTGTGGATTGGCTGCAGATCACAGGGGAGGTGGGTCATCCTCAGGACGAGCATCCAAAGCGGCGGATCACAGGACTTGCCTGCACTCAGAAGGAAGTGAGCGGCGCACGTTTCTGGGGCTTCTTCAGGAAGCTGTGTGGTGAACCAGCACTGTTCTTCCAGCACTGCTTTGTGCACAATCTATGTCCGCTCATGTTCCTCGGGGCCAGTGGGAAGAATCTAACCCCCCCTGAGCTGCCTGCAGGTGAGCGGGAGGCCCTCCTTGCCCTGTGTGATATTGCTCTGTGCCAGGCAGTGGAGGCTCTGGGTGTCTCCATGGTGATCGGGGTTGGGAGGGTGGCAGAGCAGCGAGCGAGGAAAGCCCTGTCAGCAGCAGGGGTTAGGGTCCGAGTCGAGGGCATTATGCACCCGTCACCCAGGAACCCTCGAGCCAATAAGGGCTGGGAGGAAGTAGCCAGAGCCAAGCTGGAAGAACTTGGTGTGTTGTCACTGCTGAACAAGGACAACCTGTGAGCTAACACACCTTCTCTGACACGGGCCTTATCAACAGCAGCGCACTACCTCTGAAAATCGACCAGGATGTGAGAAGTTTGAGTTAGAGACTTTAGTGTGTGTGATGTGATCAATGGGTTAGTGTTCTTCTTATAAGGGCAGGATCACAATTCCCCTTACAGATCAGTCTGTATTTGAGCTGCTCCAAGGAGATCTCGTCATACTATCCCACGTCTGGCATCACAACTGTCAGCGTATGCAAACTTTATTTTTCTGTAAACATTGATTTGTCTGTTTATCTGAAGGTAGCATGCTGAGCACAGCACTATGGTATTAGGCATTTATTGTAAGAAAAAAACAACACTACTGTCTGTACTGTATATGCTTGTAAGTCTATAGTCAAAGTGTAAGCTCAGTGTTTGGTGAGAATGCTGTGTTTAGGAGTTGTTGTCAGGTAATAGCATTAATTGAACTTCTTAGGAATATATTAATACAGGCATTACAAATTGTCCGGACATGTATCCTGTGTATTGGGACACACACTGACCACTAAACATGTCGAAAGAAAAAAATGTATTTCACAATGCGGTGCTTTCCATGCACATATTAGGTATTTGAATTTACCTTAAAAAATGTATTCAATCATTTACCAAGTTGAACATTTATCATTATGCCCTTCATTTTTACCTTATATAAACAAGGTCTTTCATGTCCTATGTTTCCGAAGAAAATTAAGCTGTATAGGTGCAGTCCTCAGGAAGAAAAACATACTCGGAGTAGTAGCCTGTTACAGCAGCTACTCACCGCTGAGTAGTTTATTTTATATTCCCCTATTTAGCGTGCTTTTATATGACTTATTTTACTTATTTTATGTGTGCTTGCCTTTTTA
>NC_047507.1:22352185-22365433 GCF_902827115.2 Pseudochaenichthys georgianus | reverse complement strand
GTTGAGCTGATCCACAGATACCATGAGAGAGCCAGAGTGCTTCTTCTTAATCTCCACATCAGTAGTCTGTACTCGGAGAAAGACACAATGTCAGTCAGAGCTAGCACTCAAATGAATGCATTCCCAAAAAAAATCACATATTAAAACTCATGCTTTTAAGTTATGGAAACGATGAATGATGCCATATGTGAAAACCCTAATGCGATGAATGCAGCTCTTCATTCCAGATTTATACATCTTTTTTACAATGTACTGTATGAGTCGGTAAAATTAACAGATTCTTTAAATGTAGGCATTTTATGCAACATATCATACAACACATTTCAAATTCATACTGTCAATTCTCAAATAGCTGCCCGATTTACCACAACTGAGGAGAGAATTAGGACTTACTATACCATTATTTAAGATATGTTGTCTCCCCTGATATCTATTGCAGTTTAGTAAGTGACCAATATCAAAAATATTGGCTTTTATTTGAGAATTTACGGCACAGTTTCTAAACCTTTTATAGTTTACTGTACAGAACATATCTATGAACCCTAAGTAAATACATTAAACTGCATGCAATGACATGCATGTCAAGAACAGAGGGGAATTCAAGATGTCATTTGATGCTACATCATGCTAAATTTTAAGAAAGATAAAACTGTAAAAGCAGGTAAATTGGTTAAATTTAAAAGAGGGTTATCTCATGCTAGCTAGAATGAGGACGAATATTGTTATCGTGTCCGATTTCTTCTTGCACCATCGTGGCTCAGGAGCAGAAGGTAAATGTGAAAGAAAAAGACAGAAAGAAATAGAGGGGTATATAAAAGCAGCGAGAAAAAACAGTGTAGGTCTGGATGTGTAAAGCCCCATCGAATAAAAAAAGTAGAAGCAGGCAGTGTTTTTTATCTTGTAAGATGTTTTGATCGTTTTTTTTATGAATGACAATGACTGTATACATAAGATGCAGACAGAAAAGTTAGGAGGACTAAAGAGGGCTGATATTAAAGTGCATTATTGTTAGATATTTATCAATCATCATGATGCTGGTAAGGCAGGGAGTTTGTAGATATTGTTGGTTAGTGCCTTTAAGAACTGTTAAATAAAGTAGCAGTAGAAAAGGGAAATTAGAATTAAAGATGAAATAATAGAGAATTTAAATATTCAAGGGAGTAAAAATGGATGTACTGAATTTAGGAAAAAGAGGATCAAGAGCCAAGGGGGGAGAGGTTGTGAAGCTGCAGAGACCGGGGCCACCACCATCATGCCTAAACTGTATAGGTGTCCCATGGACGTCCTTACACTGTCATCAGTGGCTGCCTTATCTATTTTCACCTCAGGCAGAAGCCGTCTGCCGGGCCCAGGGCCGATGAGAGACACCACGCCATTGCAGTCCACTGTGCTGTTCCTCTTCCCTCCAGAATGGGGTGCCAGCGGGTGGATGCGGGAGGAGCCTTGGCTGTAGCCACTGTAGCTGTTGCGGCGGTAAGGGATGAACAGGGAGCCTCTGCGTTCTTCGCTCTCCTCTACCGTACTGTGCTCGTCGTCTGCAAACTCGTTCTCTGAGCCCATGTCCTTGGAACGGCCTTTGAAGCTGAAGATGCTGCTTCGGCTGTTGTGGCGTGACATGAAGGGAGAGCCCGGAATGCTCAGTAGTGACTGAAGAGGGAGAAACAGATTCAGAGAGGGGGAGAACGGAAGAGTTAACAGCAGGAGTCGGTCAATGTGTGAATAAAACGGGCAGACAAGGTGAAGAGGGCAAGTGGGGCACAGAATGAACCATAGAACAAAGAGAAAATATATATATATCAAATTAAGGATAAAGGCACCACAAACAGATTATTGGCTTTAGTGTTACATATGAATAAAAAGGGTATCACAGGAGCTTTTTGTACGCAACATACATTTTTTACAAAACAATGATAAAGAAGAATAAAAAATGTCTGTCATAATCATGTCCAATCAGACTGCATCTTTACATTAAAAATAAAGAAGAAGAAAAAAACAAACAGAATCCAGACATTTTATCGTTATGGGACACTATCTTCTAGAACATAACCATATACATTATCTATAAGACAATACATTGAGATTGCTTTTTCCTCCATTAAAAAGGTGCAATGTGTACTTTCCTGCAATCTGCTCTGAAAAAATAGAGGGCAGTATTTCACCTCTACTTTAAGGCTTTCCAATCATTCTTGTATTGTAATTTCAATGAAGATAATAAAGAAAACGCTGCTTGAATATGTTAAATATGGTTTTATTCAATAAGTTGTCCAGCAGAGCACACGGTCAGAGTATCCAAACAACCTACTGAAGTTACCACTCAAATATCTCAAGGACCACGGGAGTAGAGCGAGTCCAAAGACCAAAGGGTGGCAAAAAGCGTACATTGACTGGCAGGCGGTGGCTAGGGGAGAAGGTGGTCCAGCAAGTGGCTACCCAAAGTAGAGCCCGACATTGATCTGTCCCAACCTCCAGCGTCAACAACAGAGAAGCTTCTCCAAGTCCAGTTTGAATCATGTGGTGTTGTCAAGATGGAAAAATGCTGGATAGAAAGCTGACCCGGTCTGGGCTATGAAAGATTGACCTCCAACGGATCAAGTTCATTGTCCAGGAAATGTATAATCAATGAAACCTCCACACATGGAGCAAAGCAGAGTCACCAGTATGTCCACTGTGAACAGAAAGGTGAAGCCGGGAACACATCTAAAGCTGCTGCTCCCTGGCAGAAGGATGACACACTGGCATCATGACCGCCATGGGTTCTGAGGTTATTGCCAAAGCCATCATCAAAGCTGAGAAACAGCAACATCTGCCAAGAAGGATTCCTCAACTGGAAGCTGTTTATAGACCTCGATTTGGGGTTGGGTATTGAACTTAAGGATACCTAACCCTCCTGGAGAGGCAGCTGATGTTCCCGCACATTGTGATCACTATGACACCATATTTTTTCTCTGGTCTAATTGATCAAAAAAATCATCTTGCTTGAGCAGGTGATCCCTTGGGCAAAGTGATTCCATGAGGCCTTTGAGAGGACCTCAGAGAACTGTCAGCAACTGCATGTAAAGTGGCCAGAGAGCAAGGTCTTCCTTTTGAAGATGGATTACGACACACTTATCATCAAGAGAGCGAGGCAATGAATAGCGATCAGCTTCAACCCTGGAGCAGCAGAAAGAGCCTCAAGATGTCTTGGGTCAAGACAGGAGATCTGTGGGGAGGATGTTGCTGACTTGCCTTCTGGGCCTCAATTGAGGCTGATCTACCTCAAATGTGTCCCATGGGGAAGGTATGGTTGAAAGACTAGAAAGACCGATGAATTCCTGTAACAGCTAAGTTAAAAAGCACCCTGTATTTACTATATAGTTCTTCTCACTAACTTACCTGGTTCATAATGGATGTCTTCCTCCCGAGCCGGCCAGGGAAACGAATGGTGCTTTTCTTGCTTCCATCGTCTGACTCAGACTTAACCACCTTCTCGCTGTCTCCTTTCTCTTTATCCTGCTCTTTTTGACGCCATTTCTTCTTGCGATTGCGACGTTCTTTTGCACTCTTGGAGCTGAGCTTGGAAACCTCAGAGGAGCTGCGGGACAAGTGCCCTCCTCCTTCATCCTCTAACGCAGCTTCTGAAACTGTTCCTGCCGATGTCGCCATGGCAGCGGCCTGAGAAAAAGAAAAGACATGTGATAACCATGAACAACAAAAAACAGAAATGAATTGTATGTGTGAGTGTGAGAGAGAAGCAGACCAACCTGTGTTTCCTCTTGCTGCCTCTTGAGCTGTTCCAGCATGGCCTTGAATTCAGCCTCTTTCTGCTCCGCCTCCTCCATCGTAGCTTGGTTCTGCTCCTCATAAGCCATGGCCACCACAGCCAAGATGAGATTCACCAGATAGAAGGAGCCCACAAAGATGACCAGCACAAAGAAGATCATGTAGGTCTTTCCTGCAGCTCGCAGAGTCTGACAGAAACACAGATACCAAGCAATAAGAACAAATCTGAGATTTAGAGTGATTATAGAGGAAACTTTACAAATCGTCCTAAATGTTGTGTCAGCATTGCTGGTGCTTCTATATCCGGTTCGTGACTTTTTCCAGGAATATCTCCAGACAGAAAGAAGCCTTAGAGTGCAGGAGTTGCCAGTTTTAAATACACACACACATCGACTGGCCTATTTTCCAAATGAAGCAAATCTGTTACGGCTGTGCTGGTGCAGATCTGGAGGAGGAGGAAAGAAATGCTAGTGCAGTGTCATGGTAGTGCAGTTTAACATCAAAGAAAGCTCTATTGTATATGTTGTACATGCATTCAAACAGAAGAGAAAGGATTAACAAGAGGCAGAGATGACCGTGTTGTAATACTGGTTCAGTGGACTCAAGGTGGCAGAGAGCATGACTCTCCTAAAGATCATTTCAACAAACAATGAATTCACTTTAGTTCATTGCTTCTTAAAAAATGCAAATAACACAATTATTTTCTCCCTGCATTAGACACAGTTTTTGTTGTAAATGAATTGATGGAGGAGAACTGATTTTTATAGATGTATTTTTATGATAAAATGAGGACACAATCATTAGTACTACTAAGGGGTTGTTTAACATCTCTGGCTATGAGTAGGCTTATAAATGGAGATCTTTGAAACAGGTGCAGGAACGGTCAGAGACTTCATCCATGGGCCACTGTGACAAAATCCGAAGTCCTGCTTTTTGCTTACTCTAGACAAATATGTGTCAATTTGAAACCAAGAAGAAGAGAGTTGCTTTACCAGCATGTAGAGATTCTCCCAGAAGTCTTGGGTCATGAGGCGAAAGAGGGTGAGGAACGCCCATCCAAAGCTGTCAAAGCTGGTGTAACCATAGTTGGGGTTCCTTCCAGCTTTCATACACACAAAGCCTTCTGGACATCGTCTGAAAGGAAAAAGAACGGGGGGGAAACGTATCTAAATGCTGGGGTGCAATCTGAGCATTTCCTGACTCTCTGGGGTGTTTGTACCCTTTGTTGATTGCTTTTCTTACTTGTATTGCTTTAGGCTTAATGAGCATTAGGTGAACTTGTTTGGCAAGGGCTTGAATGTAAAAGAGGTTCATTTATATGTAAAAGTTCCATACTTTAACAAAGGCCACGTCAGTATCAACACAGTTGGCATTACCGATACAGAACCGAACAGAACAGGACAATTAAAATGGGCCTAAAACATACTACTGATAAGATAGTTTTGTTGTTGTTTGATTGCGTATGCATGTTTACATGTACACTGTTAGGAGTATGATAGTGATATGATTTACCTTCATATTTCACGATCCAAGCAAGTCTTTGTCATGAATCAAAGATAAATGTCAGCTTAGACTGTCTAAATAGTATGTGTATGAGTGTGATTGTACTCATATTATTTTTGTGAACTGTGAAAGTATTTTATTTCTAGCTTTTTTTGCATCAGTATCAAAAAAAGGCTATTCTTTCTTATGTACTAAGTTTGCAAAGACCGATGCGGCCTACGGATCCATCAGGCCGCGTGGGTTACATCATTGATGATTTGTCCGACAACAGAACGATTGGAGACACCTGCTGAAAACATTAAATACAAGTTAAAGTGTGATCTGAGTGAGTGAAGCACTGACTTACCCTGAGTCAGAACTATTTCCACACAATAGAGCATCGAGCTGATTAGGAAGGAAGTAGAAATTTCCTGTAAGAAAACAAAAAGAAGACAGTCATTTGTATTAGCCGATAAAGCCGATAAAGTGTCCTCATCTGTTGTGTTTTGTATCACCAAGTTACAAGAAATCTGTCAATTAAATGTAAAAGGGTTTAATGAGAAAATAATCACCGGGACGCACACACTCTCTGTTTAGTCCGATGTCTGTTATCATTTGCAACTAGTCCAATTAAGCATCATGCTAATCACTCACTGTCATTCATGATGTACTCGTCCCAGTCAAAGCCCCTGCTCCCATTTGCCAGGTAGCGCTCAGTCATGTTGATTGGCCAGATCACACACTTCTGCCGCAGGTTCCCCATAAAGAGCTGCAGTCCAATCAGAGCAAAGACGCTGAGACAGAAGACGGTCAGGATCATCACATCCGACAGCTTCTTCACAGACTGGATCAGAGCACCCACAATGGTCTTCAGGCCTGTCAATTAATATACAGTGAACACACACACACACACACACACACACACACACACACACACACACACACACACACACACACACACACACACACACACACACACACACACACACACACACACACACACACACACACACACACACACACACACACACACAAAGTGCACAAACAGGAGAACAGACAAACTCTCACACACACACACACACACACACACACACACACACACACACACACACACACATTCACACAAAAAGACACATATAAAAAGAATTGCAATATTTGGCTCTGCACAAGTGCAAAAACTGAGCATGTTTTTAAGTAAAGTATATATTTAATCCTGTATTTAACCCTGTGCTGGGCAGCCTCTTACATAAATCTAAACTTGGCGGGCATTGGAATTATTTTTAAAGCACCTACACCCACACTGTAAAGCCTCAACTCAGAGATGGACTCAGTGTGTCATGTGCATTCCTTTATATTGGAGTATCAAACCAGTGTTTTTAACAACAATGCTTGTTGTTCTTCTTCCTGACATTTCAGTTTATATGATAATCTGTAGTTCAGGCTGCTCTTTCTTATTAATTCATTAGCCATTGTGTGGTGTGTGGTTATTTACTTGACATGTGTTTTAAGCATACGGAGACTGCACATGAACAGTAGCTCAAAGTCATCAGAATTGACAGAAATACGCTCTTCTTGACTTTAACATGAAACAGATATGGTTGAATGTGCTGCTATGCAAAAAAGAAAATATATATCTTTATAACATTTTTAATGTTGAAGTAACCACAAGTAGTGGGTTTGGGTGCAGTATGTTGAGCCTAGAGGTTTATTTGTATTTTGTAGCTGCTGACAGTGGTTTTGTTTGCTATTGTTGGCAGGCCACTGTCAATCTATTGAAGTTCTACGATTATCATCTAATATAGAATTAGGACCTAATAGATTTGGACGATAAAGAAGCTTGTACCATAACTGAAGTGTAACATAAATAAGTAGCATGAGGGAAAAATACTCTGCATATATTCTGTGTTAGAAAAATGCTACAAAAGGTTATCCAAATCTAACTGGTATCCTGTTATCACTGAGAAGTAGTGCATGTCCCTGTATATTAGTTCTGCTGCTGTCTCTTTCAAATGTAAACTTTGGATTGTCAGATTATATGGCTATCAAAACTAGATACTTCTAGAAACATTCAATAAAATCAAAGACATGACTATTTAGTATATAATAACAGCACAGTGATTTGAGTAGGATAGAGCATCCACGTTGAACCACAGATCTAAAGATCACATTCAGTTGTTTTCATTAAACACATAACATCACAACAAATACTGCAGCTTTCCGGGGTGTTTCCATCAGAGAGACGCAATGTTTGTTCCCACTTTTACAGTAAACAGCCCGTGTAAGAGAATAAATAATTATTTAGAAAAGCTGTCTGAAGGATTTCCCACTGAGGAAGAACAGGCAGCACCAGAACTGGATTTAGTATCCATCTGGAGAAGAGAAATTGCTTCAATGGATTACTATCTCCCTTCACTCTTTGTGTCAATGGAAACATTCCTGACAAGCTGCAGTTTTGTATAATACTGCATTCAACAAATCAACTGAACGCAGCAGGACGACAAACTGCACACAGCCCACAGAACCAGGCTAAGTCAAGGAAGCAGGAAGTGAAGAGGAGAAAGAAAGGACAGGCGAGGAAGAGTTGGGTGTTGAGGGGGGTGGGGGCAATGAGAGGTGGCATGCAGGTCATTTAAACGCCAAGGCTGAAGGAATTGGTGTCAGCATCACCTGTCTGTATACCGTGATGGCGACCTTGCCTTAACTGAAGAACCGTTCCCATCCCAAGAACCTCTTTCTCCGCTCAGAGCCCAGAGCCAGCTGAGCGCTATATGCTGGAGGCTGAGCTTGTTGTACAGTACTGTGTGTGTGTGTGTGTGTGTGTGTGTGTGTGTGTGTGTGTGTGTGTGTGTGTGTGTGTGTGTGTGTGTGTGTGTGTGTGTGTGTGTGTGTGTGTGTGTGTGTGTGTGTGTGTGTGTGTGTGTGTGTGTGTGTGTGTGTGTGTGTGTGTGTGTGTGTGTGTGTGTGTGTGTGTGTGTGTGTGTGTGTATATCTGCTAAAGTACCGTAACTTCATAGTGTAATTGATATCATATACAACACAGATGAATGTGAGGTACTGTGTGTTCCCTAGGGAAGACACTAGTATTGATACCGACTGCATTTTTGCTTATTTGTGATCTTTATTTATTTTATGTTTCCCTTTCACTCCCAGGATGGACAAAGATCTTCAAAAAGAATCTAAAACCTGAATTAAATAACTCGTACAACTAAAAGATAACAAAATCCAAAAGAAAAGCCCCTTAAAGCCAAACTTGTAAAAGCATGTGTCTCAAAGCTTCATGCAGCGTTGATGTGTTATCAAATTAGGCTTGGCAGTCTTAAGGAATCAAATAGTCTTTAGGAACAAAAAGGTACTGTCATAGATTATAGGAATTTGGATCGATGTATGAAATAAAACTGAACACAAACCAGATGTGCAAAGAGGTAACAGATTTAAATAGACATTTATTTGTATTATATTGTTTATATAAGGCATCATTATAACATCTTGAAAGTCAACTGCTTATAAACAATATTTGTTTACCTCTTACTCTATACTATCACATGGTTTTGGACAATGTTTTCTATTTCCCTTGGGGTATAATTGCCCATACATAACTGTTGCTAGCATGATGTGCTGCACATTAGCTCAGCTGTCCATATGGGACATGCAAGCCCAGAAGACTGCCAGTAGACTGCTAAGCCTATCAAAAATGTATTGCTACCATTTTTGATTTTCATTAAAAAAAAGTAAAACAAAAGAAATGAAGAAATTCTAAAACATCCTTCTTCTTTTAAAGAAAAAAATCAAAATAAAAGAAATAAAGACGGAGAGATATGTAAGCTCAGCCTTAGTGTTTAAATGGGAGTCTCACCTGGAATGACAGAAATTGTTTTCAATGCTCGGAGAACCCTGAACGTTCTCAGCGCCGAGACATTCCCAAGGTCCACAAACTCTGTTATATATCTGTAACAAGGTAGGATGACACACAGAACAGAACCCCATGACACACAACACACACGATAACAACACACACACACACGCATGTACGCGCAAGAGCACGACACCAGCACCACCATCGAGGACCAGGAGGGGACACCACGGTGAGAGAGAGAACGCCTGTCCGACCAGAGGGAAGAGAACGAAGGAGGAAGAGGAGAGGGACTGGAACAAAACCACACCTAACATCAACCCCGTGACTCGCCCCCCCCCGCAAACACAAACACCTGGACTGTCTTACCTGGGATAACTGAAATTGTTTTCAAAGCCCTCAGAACCCTGAACGTACGCAGAGCTGACACATTGCCTAGGTTTACAAACTCTGTTATATACCTGCAAGGTGGATTAGATACAATTATTCAGCAGCTATCCCAGACTGAGGAAAGAAATGATATATGGTTACATAATACTGTTATATAGCAATGTGGTGTGACGGACTGATGTGGACTGGAGGTGCTGTGGGCGACTGTCTTTAGAATTGGTTTTGAATTATTTAGCAGATGTCAACTTATATACCAGCAGAAATCATGATGTAGATGTAACACTCAATGTCCAGTGAACCTAACATCACTTTAAATAATGAATATGATACGTAAGACCCAAAGACTCATTTAGAGTACAATTTGGGTCACTATAGCTTTGCAATTCGTGGCTAATCTTTACAATATTTGGAGCTGATGATTTTATTAATAACAATATTGAGTTGTGAGAACTGTAATACATATAACATTTATAAAGGTTTCCTAAAGCTGACAAAATGGTGCTCGCCCTGTGCTGTTGAGTTGAAAGCATCACACATCACATTGTGGACTTCTTGCAGGAACGGCTATGTGTTGAATAAAATGTGTTCACACCAATTCTTTCTTGTTCCTCCACAGTTGCCCACAGCAGCTTTTTGATTTGGAATACGGTCTTTGTCCATGTTTAATTCCAAAACAACAACTACCAATTTCATTATTTTGAAAACCACTCCAACAGACTGCCATACCTGCAGTTTATTGTTAAAAGATGAAATGTTTGTTAGACATACATAATGAAACCCACTAACTGATTTGACTTGTTTCAATGTCTTATAAGACACAACAGGGAGTCAGCAAAAACAATGTTACATAGTTAAACTGGTGATTGATTAGCTAGATAGAAAGTTATATTGCTTTTGATATTTAGCTGCTGTTATCTTGTAACTTAAACTTCTAAATAAATCTGTCCCACGATTTCCTTCTATCTGTAAAATGCAAAAATGTTATTATTTCATCAGTCATGTTGAAAATCCAAATGTATTTAATAATGTACGAGGAAAAATACTTACGCCATTGAGATGACCATGAAATCCAGCCAGTTCCATGGGTCTCGGAGAAAGGTGAACCCATCTATAGCGAATCCTCGGGCGACCATTTTTGTGAGTGACTCAAACGTATAGATACCTGTGAAGGTATACCTTGAGAACAAAGAGAGAAGAGAGTCAAACGGCGACAGACACATTAAATGAGGATATGATTGCTGTGGAAAAGTATGGAGGTGTACTCACTCTACTTGTTTGGACCACTCCGGTGGGTCACTAAATGTCATGAATATACAGTTGGTCAAAATCGTACACATGATGATCATGCTGAATAACGTGAGAGGACAGAAGTTAAGGAAACATTGAACAATGCTACCCATTACACCCCATACATGTTAATACACCACCTACTACAATCTTAAGAAAGAGGGAGGTGCAGGGTGAAGAGATTTAGATCTTACGATGCATTAGGTGTCCTTACTCTTTACCGAAGAATTATAATCAAGACACATGTTTAAAACACTGAAACATCTATTTTCATTCACAGAAAAACATAGAACTTAATCACTTGAAAGGATATGAGTGTATCAAAATCTTAATAGCTATTCGCCTAAGTAGATTGAAAGGGGTTAGGATGTACATGGAGGACGTGGCACTGAAGCGGAAGAGTGTTTTCCCACTGTTGAAGACTATAAATGTCTGTGGAGAGAGGGAGAAAAAGACAAGGACAAAGAAAGTTAGTACATTTAGGCTATCATTGATGATATGGCTCATACTATTCAGGACACAGGATCCGCTAGTCTTTGCATCTTATTTTAGGAAGAGATGAATGTAGCTTGACGGAGCAGCTGGTGTGAGTCCTGAGCTCACCTCTGAGTCACGGGGCGCTCGAACTGATTCTCACAGTGCAGGTAATACTGTATATCATCAGAACATAGCATTTTGAGGAGAGTGCTCACTGTGTTGTCGCTTAACCCATTTTGGAATCTATACATTGAGAAAACAGTGAGCAGAGTACTTCAGATTGTAACGGCCTTCTATCGTACAAAACACACATCATAATAACAGTTAAAAACGATAAAAGGTATAGAAACGGGGACATAGTCAGTGGGACAAGGACACAGGGCTGTGCTTTACTCTGCTGACACCACTCCTTCTGTGCCCAGTCACCCGAGAGCCAGCAGGATAGCTTTCATAACAGCCCCTCATACTAAGTCAGTTGTAATCGGTAATCCTTGTTGCCTCTTTGGTTCCTGAATATTGACAATTCCTCCCATTTTTCTTCAAACTGTGATTCTTGCAGTCTCAGTCAATGTGTCAGTTTTTTCTTTATATGGATTTCCTCTACGATCTCTTTCCATTTGTCCTGAGTAGTAGTTTCCATCTTACACCATTTTCTATTGATAGCTTTTTCCACAGCTATTAACAATATTTTGACATGATATCTATCCCTAATTTTAAAATGTTATTACATAAAAAGACCCCTTCAATTCAAAGGCACATCATATCCAAGTCTCTTTTTCAAAACGTTGGGTATGAATTTCCAGCACTTCATAATTTTTGGGAATTTCCAAATGTATATAAGAGAACCTTTGTCCAGGTGGCATCAGTCTCTGTCCTGAACATCTTTCCACCATGACATTAGCTCCGCAAGCAGCAGACAGACGCATGGGAAGTTCTCCCCTCTTTGTGGCCAAATGACTCTCTTCGCCCCAAGTTTAAAGCTCTTACTGGAAGAGGACCGCAAATGCTGTCATCGATCAGCAGCAGATCTGCTGACTCGAGGCTCTCAGCAACCACTCCCCACCCATAAACAGCACTGGGCCGAGTGGGGCTGTGCTCTTGGGTGAGGCTGCATTGTCTGGTTGTTTGTGCAGATATTTGGACAAAGAAAATGTGGGGTCTGAGGGAGAAGTAAGAGCATTATTTATAAACAAATACAGTACTGGGATACTTGACAAATGTGTGGTTTGGATAAGTAATAAATGCCTATACTGTCCGAGTTTCTTTTCCTCCTTTACCACATCCCCTCATGAGTATTTATGAAACCACTGACATTATTTACAGGTTACATAAAGACAAGCTTGTCCTGTATGTAACCAGTATTGTAGAACGATGAAGAAATGAAATAATATCAGACACTGATTTCAATTTTAACTCCCTCCGTTTCAACATTAAAGCAGCATAATGTAACTGCACATGCTCGATGTTCGACAGTGTTAGCAACACACGCTAGCTTCTGATCATTTTGCAAGTAATGTTATCATAGCAATAGCAGTGTATATGTGACTTGCACTCTAAAACAGTTAGGGGCCTAAATAAGAAAAACAAAGATTCTTACATCATGTTGCTTTAGGTGATAAACAATCCTTGTTTAAAAAAAAATATATATATATATCTATATAAATGCAGTAAACAGCCTCTGTAAACTGTGTTAACCTATTTTAAAAACTACAATTCAATTTACAGAAAAACAAGTTGCGGACATGTTGTCCATCAGATAACATGCACGCAGCCTCAGCAAATAATAAAGGGCAAACTCTACTGTACTAGCCCTTAACGTTGAGGTATAATAATAACAGCTGCATTCACAATGATATGATGATGGTAGTTGGAGGAGAACCTGCTGGCTGGAGAGCATACATACAGTGTGATAAATGGTTCTTTGGTCTTTAATATGCATATGGCACCAGGAACAAATCAAATCAACGAATCAAAATACATCCGCAACAAGTTTATGGTTCACA